>NC_039365.1:46540486-46550122 GCF_003573695.1 Papaver somniferum
TTGAACGAAACGCGCGTTGTTGCATACATGGCAGTGATGACTGTGCAGAATTGCTGACGTGGCGTACGAACGGGGCTGACGTGGCAGCTGACGCGGCAAAACAGCCAGCATCCTGGGACGCTGACGTGGAAAAATTTGATGATGTGTCGTTCCTGACTGGACTGTGTGCTGATATGGCACTGCTGGTGTGGATTATTCCGCTGACGTGTCATTAGAGTCTTCTGACATGTCACTGATGACGTGGACTTCTGCTGACGTGGCGAGCCCAGTCAACTGGTTGGGCCGTATCGGTCTTGTTCGTTTTGAACCGTACTGAACTGGTTCGATCTGAACCGAACCGGTCTGACACTGAACCTGTTTGTGAACCGGGAGCTGGATCCTTGGCTGGGCAGATCTTACGGTCAAGATCTTCTATATCTGACGGACATGATTCGCTGGATCTGAAGCTGTACAGGAAGCTGGACTTATAGGGTTGTACAGAATAAGTGCTTTTGTAATGATTTTTGCAACATTTATATCTCTTACTGTGCTGCAAAGCTTCTACTACTGCCTTCGCAACGGTTTCTGTAACTGTTTGCAACGTTTCTTCAACCTTCGCAACAGTTACGTAAGAACCCTATTTTTTTATTTTTTCTTGCTGATTTTTGCTGGAATCTCGTTCATGATTTTTCTGAGGCTTCTCTCACTGGTAAAAACACTATAGTTTTACTCGAATCCCCTTAGTCGGCGCCAATGTCTGTACCCAAAATAAATTCTAGGCACTAAACACGATGATTTGATGATGATTAGGGTTATAAAAACGATCAAAAATAAATAAGAAGACAAGAATTTACGTGGTTCGGAATGTGTTGCCTGCATCCACGGAAGAGCGGAGAGGTATTTTATTGATGTATTTCATACAAGGGTGTTTTTCTCCGGGTTAGCTAACCTAATATTCCCTCTATTCTTGGGTTTAGGATACATGTATTTATAGAGTTTATGTAACCCTAATTTTGATGTAAACTTCATGTGCAAGCAACTTGGGAAACAAGCCTTCGGGAAACTTCTAGAATCTTCCGTCATGGGCTGGCTAGACGGGCTCACCGTGTATAAAATACACGGTACAAACATCGCCCCCTCTTAACCTCCAACTTGTTGGTGGTTATGAAAATTGTTTATCCTTTTGCGTCGAACGTTGATGATGAAACTCGCCCCCAAGCGTGAGTAGAGATATTGCGAAGACGCCCTCCGCTGTAATTACCTGCAAAAAAAAAAAATGAAAAGTAAAAAAAAAAATATATTGCTCACGTGCTAGGCGAGACTTTTTGCCACGTGGTGGACTTTTGATGCTCGAGAGCTAGTCTAGTCTTAAGTGAAACGTAATGTGCTTGCCGCTGGGGCAAGGCTTTTTGCTCGCAACGTAACAAGGCTGTAGCGCTCGCTGCTCCGGAAGGCTGGCTGTATTTCTTGTGTTGAGTACGAGTCTTTGGACCAACATCGGGCGTTGGGCTCGTGGTTGAGAAGAGACTTTATGCTTGCCAAGGTACAAGTCTTTCATACTCGCGTGCAAGACGAGATTTTATTATTGAGAAAGCAAGACTTAAGTGCTCACGTGCAAGGTGAGGCTTTAGGTGCTTGCGATTTGATGCAAGGCTAAATATTGAAGGTTCTAAGCAATCCTCATCTCGAACTCTCGATCATGTCGCTATCCATGAACATTGAACCCGATCATGTCGTTGTCCACGAACCTCGAATCCGATCATGTTACTGCTCTAAGTGTACATCCAAGTTTCTAGTACACTGGATTTTTTGTTTCCATGTTGTAGGGAATTGAAAGACGATTCTAACGAGCCAAAAATCACTTAATTCGGACTTAAAACGAAGAAGTTATTTGACGAAACAAGCTTTGAACGAAACGCGCGCTGTTGCATACATGGCAGTGATGACTGTGTAGAATTGCTGACGTGTTACTGTTTTTTGGGATGACTTTCTGACGTGGCGTACGAACGTGGTTGACGTGGCAGCTGACGCGGCAAAACAGCCAGCATCCTGTGACGCTGACGTGGCAAAATTTGATGATGTGTCGTTCCTGATTGGACTGTGTGCTGATATGGCACTGCAGGTGTGGATTATTCCGCTGATGTGTCATTAGAGTCTTTTGACATGTCACTGATGACGTGGACTTCTGCTGACGTGGCGAGCCCAGTCAACTGGTTGGGACTTATCGGTCTGGTTCGTTTTGAACCATACTGAACTGGTTCGATCTGAACCGAACCGGTCTGACACTGAACCTGTTTGTGAACCGGGAGCTGGATCCTTGGCTGGGCAGATCTTACGGTCAAGATCTTTTATATCTGACGGACATGATTCGTTGGATCTGAAGCTGTACAGGAAGCTGGACTTATAGGGTTGTACAGGATAAGTGCTTTTGTAATGATTTTTGCAACATTTATATCTCTTACTGTGCTGCAAAGCTTCTACTACTGCCTTCGCAACGGTTTCTGTAACTGTTTGCAACGTTTCTTCAACCTTCGCAACAGTTACGTAAGAACCCTATTTTTTTTATTTTTTCTTGCTGATTTTTGTTGGAATCTCGTTCATGATTTTTCTGAGGCTTCTCTCACTGGTAAACACGATCGTTTTACTCGAATCCCCTTAGTCGGCGCCAATGTCTGTACCCAAAATAAATTCTAGGCACTAAACACGATGATTTGATGATGATTAGGGTTAGAAAAACGATCAAAAATAAATAAGAAGACAACAATTTACGTGGTTCGGAATGTGTTGCCTGCATCCACGGAAGAACGGAGAGGTGTTTTATTGATGTATTTGATACAAGGGTGTTTTTCTCCGGGTTAGCTAACCTAATATTCCCTCTATTCTTGGGTTTAGGATACATGTATTTATAGAGTTTATGTAACCCTAATTTTGATGTAAACTTCATGTGCAAGCAACTTGGGAAACAAGCCTTCGGGAAACTTCTAGAATCTTCCGTCATGGGCTGGCTAGACGGGCTCACCGTGTATAAAATACACGGTACAAACATCGCCCCCTCTTAACCTCCAACTTGTTGGTGGTTATGAAAATTGTTTATCCTTTTGCGTCGAACGTTGATGATGAAACTCGCCCCCAAGCGTGAGTAGAGATATTGCGAAGACGCCCTCCGCTGTAATTACCTGCAAAAATAAAAAATTAAAAGTAAAAAAAAAAAATATATTGCTCACGTGCTAGGCGAGACTTTTTGCCACGTGGTGGACTTTTGATGCTCGAGAGCTAGTCTAGTCTTAAGTGAAACGTAATGTGCTTGCCGCTGGGGCAAGGCTTTTTGCTCGCAACGTAACAAGGCTGTAGCGCTCGCTGCTCCGGAAGGCTGGCTGTATTTCTTGTGTTGAGTACGAGTCTTTGGACCAACATCGGGCGTTGGGCTCGTGGTTGAGAAGAGACTTTATGCTTGCCAAGGTACAAGTCTTTCATACTCGCGTGCAAGACGAGATTTTATTATTGAGAAAGCAAGACTTAAGTGCTCACGTGCAAGGTGAGGCTTTAGGTGCTTGCGATTTGATGCAAGGCTAAATATTGAAGGTTCTAAGCAATCCTCATCTCGAACTCTCGATCATGTCGCTATCCATGAACATTGAACCCGATCATGTCGTTGTCCACGAACCTCGAATCCGATCATGTTACTGCTCTAAGTGCACATCCAAGTTTCTAGTACACTGGATTTTTTGTTTCCATGTTGTAGGGAATTGAAAGACGATTCTAACGAGCCAAAAATCACTTAATTCGGACTTAAAACGAAGAAGTTATTGACGAAACAAGCTTTGAACGAAACGCGCGTTGTTGCATACATGGCAGTGATGACTGTGCAGAATTGCTGACGTGGCGTACGAACGGGGCTGACGTGGCAGCTGACGCGGCAAAACAGCCAGCATCCTGGGACGCTGACGTGGAAAAATTTGATGATGTGTCGTTCCTGACTGGACTGTGTGCTGATATGGCACTGCTGGTGTGGATTATTCCGCTGACGTGTCATTAGAGTCTTCTGACATGTCACTGATGACGTGGATTTCTGCTGACGTGGCGAGCCCAGTCAACTGGTTGGGCCGTATCGGTCTTGTTCGTTTTGAACCGTACTGAACTGGTTCGATCTGAACCGAACCGGTCTGACACTGAACCTGTTTGTGAACCGGGAGCTGGATCCTTGGCTGGGCAGATCTTACGGTCAAGATCTTCTATATCTGACGGACATGATTCGCTGGATCTGAAGCTGTACAGGAAGCTGGACTTATAGGGTTGTACAGAATAAGTGCTTTTGTAATGATTTTTGCAACATTTATATCTCTTACTGTGCTGCAAAGCTTCTACTACTGCTTTCGCAACGGTTTCTGTAACTGTTTGCAACGTTTCTTCAACCTTCGCAACAGTTACGTAAGAACCCTATTTTTTTATTTTTTCTTGCTGATTTTTGTTGGAATCTCGTTCATGATTTTTCTGAGGCTTCTCTCACTGGTAAAAACACGATAGTTTTACTCGAATCCCCTTAGTCGGCGCCAATGTCTGTACCCAAAATAAATTCTAGGCACTAAACACGATGATTTGATGATGATTAGGGTTATAAAAACGATCAAAAATAAATAAGAAGACAAGAATTTACGTGGTTCGGAATGTGTTGCCTGCATCCACGGAAGAGCGGAGAGGTATTTTATTGATGTATTTGATACAAGGGTGTTTTTCTCCGGGTTAGCTAACCTAATATTCCCTCTATTCTTGGGTTTAGGATACATGTATTTATAGAGTTTATGTAACCCTAATTTTGATGTAAACTTCATGTGCAAGCAACTTGGGAAACAAGCCTTCGGGAAACTTCTAGAATCTTCCGTCATGGGCTGGCTAGACGGGCTCACCGTGTATAAAATACACGGTACAAACATCGCCCCCTCTTAACCTCCAACTTGTTGGTGGTTATGAAAATTGTTTATCCTTTTGCGTCGAACGTTGATGATGAAACTCGCCCCCAAGCGTGAGTAGAGATATTGCGAAGACGCCCTCCGCTGTAATTACCTGCAAAAAAAAAATGAAAAGTAAAAAAAAAAATATATTGCTCACGTGCTAGGCGAGACTTTTTGCCACGTGGTGGACTTTTGATGCTCGAGAGCTAGTCTAGTCTTAAGTGAAACGTAATGTGCTTGCCGCTGGGGCAAGGCTTTTTGCTCGCAACGTAACAAGGCTGTAGCGCTCGCTGCTCCGGAAGGCTGGCTTTATTTCTTGTGTTGAGTACGAGTCTTTGGACCAACATCGGGCGTTGGGCTCGTGGTTGAGAAGAGACTTTATGCTTGCCAAGGTACAAGTCTTTCATACTCGCGTGCAAGACGAGATTTTATTATTGAGAAAGCAAGACTTAAGTGCTCACGTGCAAGGTGAGGCTTTAGGTGCTTGCGATTTGATGCAAGGCTAAATATTGAAGGTTCTAAGCAATCCTTATCTCGAACTCTCGATCATGTCGCTATCCATGAACATTGAACCCGATCATGTCGTTGTCCACGAACCTCGAATCCGATCATGTTACTGCTCTAAGTGCACATCCAAGTTTCTAGTACACTGGATTTGTTGTTTCCATGTTGTAGGGAATTGAAAGACGATTCTAACGAGCCAAAAATCACTTAATTCGGACTTAAAACGAAGAAGTTATTGACGAAACAAGCTTTGAACGAAACGCGCGTTGTTGCATACATGGCAGTGATGACTGTGCAGAATTGCTGACGTGGCGTACGAACGGGGCTGACGTGGCAGCTGACGCGGCAAAACAGCCAGCATCCTGGGACGCTGACGTGGAAAAATTTGATGATGTGTCGTTCCTGACTGGACTGTGTGCTGATATGGCACTGCTGGTGTGGATTATTCCGCTGACGTGTCATTAGAGTCTTCTGACATGTCACTGATGACGTGGACTTCTGCTGACGTGGCGAGCCCAGTCAACTGGTTGGGCCGTATCGGTCTTGTTCGTTTTGAACCGTACTGAAATGGTTCGATCTGAACCGAACCAGTCTGACACTGAACCTGTTTGTGAACCGGGAGCTGGATCCTTGGCTGGGCAGATCTTACGGTCAAGATCTTCTATATCTGACGGACATGATTCGCTGGATCTGAAGCTGTACAGGAAGCTGGACTTATAGGGTTGTACAGAATAAGTGCTTTTGTAATGATTTTTGCAACATTTATATCTCTTACTGTGCTGCAAAGCTTCTATTACTGCCTTCGCAACGGTTTCTGTAACTGTTTGCAACGTTTCTTCAACCTTCGCAACAGTTATGTAAGAACCCTATTTTTTTATTTTTTCTTGCTGATTTTTGTTGGAATCTCGTTCATGATTTTTCTGAGGCTTCTCTCACTGGTAAAAACACGATAGTTTTACTCGAATCCCCTTAGTCGGCGCCAATGTCTGTACCCAAAATAAATTCTAGGCACTAAACACGATGATTTGATGATGATTAGGGTTATAAAAATGATCAAAAATAAATAAGAAGACAAGAATTTACGTGGTTCGGAATGTGTTGCCTGCATCCACGGAAGAGCGGAGAGGTATTTTATTGATGTATTTGATACAAGGGTGTTTTTCTCCGGGTTAGCTAACCTAATATTCCCTCTATTCTTGGGTTTAGGATACATGTATTTATAGAGTTTATGTAACCCTAATTTTGATGTAAACTTCATGTGCAAGCAACTTGGGAAACAAGCCTTCGGGAAACTTCTAGAATCTTCCGTCATGGGCTGGCTAGACGGGCTTGATTACGGGCTCACCGTGTATAAAATACACGTTACAAACATCGCCCCCTCTTAACCTCCAACTTGTTGGTGGTTAAGAAAATTGTTTATCCTTTTGCGTCGAACGTTGATGATGAAACTCGCCCCCAAGCGTGAGTAGAGATATTGCGAAGACGCCCTCCGCTGTAATTACCTGTAAAAAAAAAAATGAACAGTAAAAAAAAAAAAATATTGCTCACGTGCTAGGCGAGACTTTTTGCCACGTGGTGGACTTTTGATGCTCGAGAGCTAGTCTAGTCTTAAGTGAAACGTAATGTGCTTGCCGCTGGGGCAAGGCTTTTTGCTCGCAACGTAACAAGGTTGTAGCGCTCGCTGCTCGGGAAGGCTGGCTGTATTTCTTGTGTTGAGTACGAGTCTTTGGACCAACATCGGGCGTTGGGCTCGTGGTTGAGAAGAGACTTTATGCTTGCCAAGGTACAAGTCTTTCATACTCGCGTGAAAGACGAGATTTTATTATTGAGAAAGCAAGACTTAAGTGCTCACGTGCAAGGTGAGGCTTTAGGTGCTTGCGATTTGATGCAAGGCTAAATATTGAAGGGTCTAAGCAATCCTCATATCGAACTCTCGATCATGTCGCTATCCACGAACCTAGAACCCGATCATGTCGTTGTCCACGAACCTCGAACCCGATCATGTTACTGCTCTAAGTGCACATCTAAGTTTCTAGTACACTGGATTTTTTGTTTCCATGTTGTAGGGAATTGAAAGACGATTCTAACGAGACAAAAATCACTTAATTCGGACTTAAAACGAAGAAGTTATTGACGAAACAAGCTTTGAACGAAACGCGCGCTGTTGCATACATGGCAGTGATGACTGTGCAGAATTGCTGACGTGTTACTGTTTATTGGGATGACTTTCTGACGTGGCGTACGAACGGGGCTGATGTGGCAGCTGACGCGGCAAAACACCCAGCATCCTGTGACGCTGACGTGGCAAAATTTGATGATGTGTCGTTCCTGACTGGACTGTGTGCTGATATGGCACTGTTGGTGTGGATTATTCCGCTGACGTGTCATTAGAGTCTTCTGACATGTCACTAATGACGTGGACTTATGCTGACGTGGCGAGCCCAGTCAACTGGTTGGGCCATATCGGTCTTGTTCGTTTTGAACCGTACTGAACTGGTTCGATCTGAACCGAACCGGTCTGACACTGAACCTGTTTGTGAACCGGGAGCTGGATCCTTGGCTGGGAAGATCTTACGGTCAAGATCTTCTATATCTGACGGACATGATTCGCTGGATCTGAAGCTGTACAGGAAGCTGGACTTATAGGGTTGTACAGGATAAGTGCTTTTGTAATGATTTTTGCAACATTTATATCTCTTACTGTGCTGCAAAGCTTCTAATACTTCCTTCGCAACGGTTTCTGTAACTGTTTGCAACGTTTCTTCAACCTTCGCAACAGTTACGTAAGAACCCTATTTTTTTATTTTTTCTGGCTGATTTTTGTTGGAATCTCGTTCATGATTTTTCTGAGGCTTCTCTCACTGGTAAACACGATCGTTTTACTCGAATCCCCTTAGTCGGCCCCAATGTGTATACCCAAAATAAATTCTAGGCACTAAACACGATGATTTGATGATGATTAGGGTTAGAAAAACGATCAAAAATAAATAAGAAGACAAGAATTTACGTGGTTCGGAATGTGTTGCCTGCATCCACGGAAGAACGGAGAGGTATTTTATTGATGTATTTGATACAAGGGTGTTTTTCTCCGGGTTAGCTAACCTAATATTCCCTCTATTCTTGGGTTTACGATACATGTATTTATAGAGTTTATGTAACCCTAATTTTGATGTAAACTTCATGTGCAAGCAACTTGGGAAACAAGCCTTCGGGAAACTTCTAGAATCTTCCGTCATGGGCTGGCTAGACGGGCTTGATTACGGGCTCACCGTGTATAAAATACACGGTACAAACATCGCCCCCTCTTAACCTCCAACTTTTTGGTGGTTAAGAAAATTGTTTATCCTTTTGCGTCGAACGTTGATGATGAAACTCGCCCCCAAACGTGAGTAGAGATATTGCGAAGACGCCTCCGCTGTAATTACCTGCAAAAAAAAAAAATGAAAAGTAAAAACAAAAAATATATTGCTCACGTGCTAGGCGAGACTTTTTGCCACGTGGTGGACTTTTGATGCTCGAGAGCTAGTCTAGTCTTAAGTGAAACGTAATGTGCTTGCGGCTGGGGCAAGACTTTTTGCTCGCGACGTAACAAGGCTGTAGCGCTCGCTGCTCGGGAAGGCTGGCTGTATTTCTTGTGTTGAGTACGAGTCTTTGGACCAACATCGGGCGTTGGGCTCGTGGTTGAGAAGAGACTTTATGCTAGCCAAGGTACAAGTCTTTCATACTCGCGTGCAAGACGAGATTTTATGCTTGAGAAAGCAAGACTTAAGTGCTCACGTGCAAGGTGAGGCTTTAGGTGATTGCGATTTGATGTAAGGCTAAATATTGAAGGGTCTAAGAAATCCTCATCTCGAACTCTCGATCATGTCGCTATCCACGAACCTTGAACCCGATCATGTCGTTGTCCACGAACCTCGAACCCGATCATGTTACTGCTCTAAGTGCACATCCAAGTTTCTAGTACACTGGTTTTTTTGTTTCCATGTTGTAGGGAATTGAAAGACGATTCTAACGAGCCAAAAATCACTTAATTCGGACTTAAAACGAAGAAGTTATTGACGAAACAAGCTTTGAACGAAACGCGCGCTGTTGCATACATGGCAGTGATGACTGTGCAGAATTGCTGACGTGTTACTGTTTATTGGGATGACTTTCTGACGTGGCGTACGAACGGGGCTGACGTGGCAGCTGACGCGGCAAAACA
>NC_039365.1:46550132-46569906 GCF_003573695.1 Papaver somniferum
GTCAAGATCTTCTATATCTGACGGACATGATTCGCTGGATCTGAAGCTGTACAGGAAGCTGGACTTATAGGGTTGTACAGGATAAGTGCTTTTGTAATGATTTTTGCAACATTTATATCTCTTACTGTGCTGCAAAGCTTCTACTACTGCCTTCGCAACGGTTTCTGTAACTGTTTGCAACGTTTCTTCAACCTTCGCAACAGTTACGTAAGAACCCTATTTTTTTATTTTTTCTGGCTGAGTTTTGTTGGAATCTCGTTCATGATTTTTCTGAGGCTTCTCTCACTGGTAAACACGATCGTTTTACTAGAATCCCCTTAGTCGGCGCCAATGTCTGTACCCAAAATAAATTCTAGGCACTAAACACGATGATTTGATGATGATTAGGGTTAGAAAAACGATCAAAAATAAATAAGAAGACAAGAATTTACGTGGTTCGGAATGTGTTGCCTGCATCCACGGAAGAACGGAGAGGTATTTTATTGATGTATTTGATACAAGGGTGTTTTTCTCTGGGTTAGCTAACCTAATATTCCCTCTATTCTTGGGTTTAGGATACATGTATTTATAGAGTTTATGTAACCCTAATTTTGATGTAAACTTCATGTGCAAGGAACTTGGGAAACAAGCCTTCGGGAAACTTCTAGAATCTTCCGTCATGGGCTGGCTAGACGGGCTTGATTACGGGCTCACCGTGTATAAAATACACGGTACAAACATCGCCCCCTCTTAACCTCCAACTTGTTGGTGGTTAAGAAAATTGTTTATCCTTTTGCGTCGAACGTTGATGATGAAACTCGCCCCCAAGCGTGAGTAGAGATATTGCGAAGACGCCCTCCGCTGTAATTACCTGCAAAAAAAACAAAAAGTAAAAAAAAAAATATATTGCTCACGTGCTAGGCGAGAGTTTTTGCCACGTGGTGGACTTTTGATACTCGAGAGCTAGTCTAGTCTTAAGTGAAACGTAATGTGCTTGCGGCTGGGGCAAGGCTTTTTGCTCGCGACGTAACAAGGCTGTAGCGCTCGCTGCTCGGGAAGGCTGGCTGTATTTCTTGTGTTGAGTACGAGTCTTTGGACCAACATCGGGCGTTGGGCTCGTGGTTGAGAAGAGACTTTATGCTTTCCAAGGTACAAGTCTTTCATACTCGCGTGCAAGACGAGATTTTATGCTTGCGAAAGCAAGACTTAAGTGCTCACGTGCAAGGTGAGGCTTTAGGTGCTTGCGATTTGATGCAAGGATAAATATTGAAGGGTCTAAGAAATCCTCATCTCGAACTCTCGATCATGTCGCTATCCACGAACCTTGAACCCGATCATGTCGTTGTCCACGAACCTCGAACCCGATCATGTTACTGCTCTAAGTGCACATCCAAGTTTCTAGTACACTGGTTTTTTTGTTTCCATGTTGTAGGGAATTGAAAGACGATTCTAACGAGCCAAAAATCACTTAATTCGGACTTAAAACGAAGAAGTTATTGACGAAACAAGCTTTGAACGAAACGCGCGCTGTTGCATACATGGCAGTGATGACTGTGCAGAATTGCTGACGTGTTACTGTTTATTGGGATGACTTTCTGACGTGGCGTACGAACGGGGCTGACGTGGCAGCTGACGCGGCAAAACAACCAGCATCCTGTGACGCTGACGTGGCAAAATTTGATGATGTGTCGTTCCTGACTGGACTGTGTGCTGATATGGCACTGTTGGTGTGGATTATTCCGCTGACGTGTCATTAGAGTCTTCTGACATGTCACTGATGATGTGGACTTATGCTGACGTGGCGAGCCCAGTCAACTGGTTGGTCCATATCGGTCTTGTTCGTTTTGAACCGTACTGAACTGGTTCGATCTGAACCGAACCGGTCTGACACTGAACCTGTTTGTGAACCGAGAGCTGGATCCTTGGTTGGGCAGATCTTACGGTCAAGATCTTCTATATCTGACGGACATGATTCGCTGGATCTGAAGCTGTACAGGAAGCTGGACTTATAGGGTTGTACAGGATAAGTGCTTTTGTAATGATTTTTGCAACATTTATATCTCTTACTGTGCTGCAAAGCTTCTACTACTGCCTTCGCAACGGTTTCTGTAACTGTTTGCAACGTTTCTTCAACCTTCGCAACAGTTACGTAAGAACCCTATTTTTTTATTTTTTCTGGCTGATTTTTGTTGGAATCTCGTTCATGATTTTTCTGAGGCTTCTCTCACTGGTAAACACGATCGATTTACTCGAATCCCCTTAGTCGGCGCAATGTGTATACCCAAAATAAATTCTAGGCACTAAACACGATGATTTGATGATGATTAGGGTTAGAAAAACGATCAAAAATAAATAAGAAGACAAGAATTTACGTGGTTCGGAATGTGTTGCCTGCATCCACGGAAGAACGGAGAGGTATTTTATTGATGTATTTGATACAAGGGTGTTTTTCTCCGGGTTAGCTAACCTAATATTCCCTCTATTCTTGGGTTTACGATACATGTATTTATAGAGTTTATGTAACCCTAATTTTGATGTAAACTTCATGTGCAAGCAACTTGGGAAACAAGCCTTCGGGAAACTTCTAGAATCTTCCGTCATGGGCAGGCTAGACGGTCTTGATTACGGGCTCACCGTGTATAAAATACACGGTACAAACATCGCCCCCTCTTAACCTCCAACTTGTTGGTGGTTAAGAAAATTGTTTATCCTTTTGCGTCGAACGTTGATGATGAAACTCGCCCCCAAACGTGAGTAGAGATATTTCGAAGACGCCCTCCGCTGTAATTACCTGCAAAAAAAAAATGAAAAGTAAAAAAAAAAAATATATTGCTCACGTGCTAGGCGAGACTTTTTGCCACGTGGTGGACTTTTTATGCTCGAGAGCTAGTCTAGTCTTAAGTGAAACGTAATGTGCTTGCGGCTGGGGCAAGGCTTTTTGCTCGCGACGTAACAAGGCTGTAGCGCTCGCTGCTCGGGAAGGCTGGCTGTATTTCTTGTGTTGAGTACGAGTCTTTGGACCAACATCGGGCGTTGGGCTCGTGGTTGAGAAGAGACTTTATGCTTGCCAAGGTACAAGTCTTTCATACTCGCGTGCAAGACGAGATTTTATGCTTGAGAAAGCAAGACTTAAGTGCTCACGTGCAAGGTGAGGCTTTAGGTGCTTGCGATTTGATGCAAGGCTAAATATTGAAGGGTCTAAGAAATCCTCATCTCGAACTCTCGATCATGTCGATATCCACGAACCTTGAACCCGATCATGTCGTTGTCCACGAACCTCGAACCCGATCATGTTACTGCTCTAAGTGCACATCCAAGTTTCTAGTACACTGGTTTTTTTGTTTCCATGTTGTAGGGAATTGAAAGACGATTCTAACGAGCCAAAAATCACTTAATTCGGACTTAAAACGAAGAAGTTATTGACGAAACAAGCTTTGAACAAAACGCGCGTTGTTGCATTCATGGCAGTGATGACTGTGCAGAATTGCTGACGTGTTACTGTTTATTGGGATGACTTTCTGACGTGGCGTACGAACGGGGCTGACGTGGCAGCTGACGCGGCAAAACAGCCAGCATCCTGGGACGCTGACGTGGAAAAATTTGATGATGTGTCGTTCCTGACTGGACTGTGTGCTGATATGGCACTGCTGGTGTGGATTATTCCGCTGACGTGTCATTAGAGTCTTCTGACATTTCACTGATGACGTGGACTTCTGCTGACGTGGCGAGCCCAGTCAACTGGTTGGGCCGTATCGGTCTGGTTCGTTTTGAACCGTATTGAACTATTTCGATCTGAACCGAACCGGTCTGACACTGAACCTGTTTGTGAACCGGGAGTTGGATCCTTGGCTGGGCAGATCTTACGATCAAGATCTTCTATATCTTACGGATATGATTCGCTGGATCTGAAGCTGTACATGAAGCTGGACTTATAGGGTTGTACAGGATAAGTGCTTTTGTAATGATTTTTGCAACATTTATATCTCTTACTGTGCTGCAAAGCTTCTACTACTGCCTTCGCAACGGTTTCTGTAACTGTTTGCAACGTTTCTACAACCTTCGCAACAGTTTCGTAAGAACCCTATTTTTTTATTTTTTCTGGCTGATTTTTGTTGGAATCTCGTTCATGATTTTTCTGAGGCTTCTCTCACTGGTAAACACGATCGTTTTACTCGAATCCCCTTAGTCGGCGCCAATGTGTATACCCAAAATAAATTCTAGGCACTAAACACGATGATTTGATGATGATTAGGGTTAGAAAAATGATCAAAAATAAATAAGAAGACAAGAATTTACGTGGTTCGGAATGTGTTGCCTGCATCCACGGAAGAACGGAGAGGTATTTTATTGATGTATTTGATACAAGGGTGTTTTTCTCCGGGTTAGCTAACCTAATATTCCCTCTATTCTTGGGTTTACGATACATGTATTTATAGAGTTTATGTAACCCTAATTTTGATGTAAACTTCATGTGCAAGCAACTTGGGAAACAAGCCTTCGGGAAACTTCTAGAATCTTCCGTCATGGGCTGGCTAGACGGGATTGATTACGGGCTCACCGTGTATAAAATACACGGTACAAACATCGCCCCCTCTTAACCTCCAACTTGTTGGTGGTTAAGAAAATTGTTTATCCTTTTGCGTCGAACGTTGATGATGAAACTCGCCCCCAAACGTGAGTAGAGATATTGCGAAGACGCCCTCCGCTGTAATTACCTGCAAAAAAAAAATGAAAAGTAAAAAAAAAAATATATTGCTCACGTGCTAGGCGAGACTTTTTGCCACGTGGTGTACTTTTGATGCTCGAGAGCTAGTCTAGTCTTAAGTGAAACGTAATGTGCTTGCGGCTGGGGCAAGGCTTTTTGCTCGCGACGTAACAAGGCTGTAGCGCTCGCTGCTCGGGAAGGCTGGCTGTATTTCTTGTGTTGAGTACGAGTCTTTGGACCAACATCGGGCGTTGGGCTCGTGGTTTAGAAAAGACTTTATGCTTGCCAAGGTACAAGTCTTTCATACTCGCGTGCAAGACGAGATTTTATGCTTGAGAAAGCAAGACTTAAGTGCTCACGTGCAAGGTGAGGCTTTAGGTGCTTGCGATTTGATGCAAGGCTAAATATTGAAGGGTCTAAGAAATCCTCATCTCGAACTCTCGATCATGTCGCTATCCACGAACCTTGAACCCGATCATGTCGTTGTCCACGAACCTCGAACCCGATCATGTTACTGCTCTAAGTGCACATCCAAGTTTCTAGTACACTGGTTTTTTTATTTCCATGTTGTAGGGAATTGAAAGACGATTCTAACGAGCCAAAAATCACTTAATTCGGACTTAAAACGAAGAAGTTATTGACGAAACAAGCTTTGAACGAAACGCGCGCTGTTGCATACATGGCATTGATGACTGTGCAGAATTGCTGAAGTGTTACTGTTTATTGGGATGACTTTCTGATGTGGCGTACGAACGGGGCTGACGTGGCAGCTGACGCGTCAAAACAACCAGCATCCTGTGACGCTGACGTGGCAAAATTTGATGATGTGTCGTTCCTGACTGGACTGTGTGCTGATATGGCACTGCTGGTGTGGATTATTCCGCTGACGTGTCATTAGAGTCTTCTGACATTTCACTGATGACGTGGACTTCTGCTGAAGTGGCGAGCCCAGTCAACTAGTTGGGCCGTATCGGTCTGGTTCGTTTTGAACCGTACTGAACTGGTTCGATCTGAACCGAACCGGTCTGATACTGAACCTGTTTGTGAACCGGGAGCTGGATCCTTGGCTGGGCAGATCTTACGATCAAGATCTTCTATATCTTACGGATATGATTCGCTGGATCTGAAGCTGTACAGGAAGATGGACTTATAGGGTTGTACAGGATAAGTGCTTTTGTAATGATTTTTGCAACATTTATATCTCTTACTGTGCTGCAAAGCTTCTACTACTGCCTTCGCAACGGTTTCTGTAACTGTTTGCAACGTTTCTTCAACCTTCGCAACAGTTACGTAAGAACCCTATTTTTTATTTTTTCTGGCTGATTTTTGTTGGAATCTCGTTCATGATTTTTCTGAGGCTTCTCTCACTGGTAAACACGATCGTTTTACTCGAATCCCCTTAGTCGGCGCCAATGTCTGCACCCAAAATAAATTCTATGCACTAAACACGATGATTTGATGATGATTAGGGTTAGAAAAACTATCAAAAATAAATAAGAAGACAAGAATTTACGTGGTTCGGAATGTGTTGCATGCATCCACGGAAGAACGGAGAGGTATTTTATTGATGTATTTGATACAAGGGTGTTTTTCTCCGGTTAGCTAACCTAATATTCCCTCTATTCTTGGGTTTAGGATACATGTATTTATAGAGTTTATGTAACCCTAGTTTTGATGTAAACTTCATGTGCAAGCAACTTGGGAAACAAGCCTTCGGGAAACTTCTAGAATCTTCCGTCATGGGCTGGCTAGACGGACTTGATTACGGGATCACCGTGTATAAAATACACGGTACAAACATCGCCCCCTCTTAACCTCCAACTTGTTGGTGGTTAAGAAAATTGTTTATCCTTTTGCGTCGAACGTTGATGATGAAACTCGCCCCCAAGCGTGAGTAGAGATATTGCGAAGACGCCCTCCGCTGTAATTACCTGCAAAAAAAAAATGAAAAGTAAAAAAAATATATATATTGCTCACGTGCTAGGCGAGACTTTTTGCCACGTGGTGGACTTTTGATACTCGAGAGCTAGTCTAGTCTTAAGTGAAACGTAATGTGCTTGCCGCTGGGGCAAGGCTTTTTGCTCGCAACGTAACAAGGCTGTAGCGCTCGCTGCTCGGGAAGGCTGGCTGTATTTCTTGTGTTGAGTACGAGTCTTTGGACCAACATCGGGCGTGGGGCTCGTGGTTTAGAAGAGACTTTATGCTTGCCAAGGTACAAGTCTTTCATACTCGCATGCAAGACGAGATTTTATGCTTGAGAAAGCAAGACTTAAGTGCTCACGTGCAAAGTGAGGCTTTAGGTGCTTGCGATTTGATGCAAGGCTAAATATTGAAGGGTCAAAGCAATCCTCATCTCGAACTCTCAATCATGTCGCTATCCACGAACCTTGAACCCGATCATGTCGTTGTCCACGAACCTCGAACCCGATCATGTCGTTGTCCACGAACCTCGAACCCGATCATGTTACTGCTCTAAGTGCACATCCAAGTTTCTATTACACTGGATTTTTTGTTTCCATGTTGTAGGGAATTGAAAGACGATTCTAACGAGCCAAAAATCACTTAATTCGGACTTAAAACGAAGAAGTTATTGACGAAACAAGCTTTGAACGAAACGCGCGCTGTTGCATACATGGCAGTGATGATTGTGCAGAATTGCTGACGTGTTACTGTTTATTGGGATGACTTTCTGACGTGGCGTACGAACGGGGATGACGTGGCAGCTGACGTGGCAAAACAACCAGCATCCTGTGACGCTGACGTGGAAAAATTTGATGATGTGTCGTTCCTGACTGGACTGTGTGCTGATATGGCACTGCTGGTGTGGATTATTCCGCTGACATGTCATTAGAGTCTTCTGACATGTCACTGATGACATGGACTTCTGCTGACGTGGCGAGCCCAGTCAACTGGTTGGGCCGTATCGGTCTTGTTCGTTTTGAACCGTACTGAACTGGTTCGATCTGAACCGAACCGGTCTGACACTGAACCTGTTTGTGAACCGGGAGCTGGATCCTTGGCTGGGCAGATCTTACGGTCAAGATCTTCTATATCTGACGGACATGATTCGCTGGATCTGAAGCTGTACAGGAAGCTGGACTTATAGGGTTGTACAAGATAAGTGCTTTTGTAATGATTTTTGCAACATTTATATCTCTTACTGTGCTGCAAAGCTTCTACTACTGCCTTCGCAACGGTTTCTGTAACTGTTTGCAACGTTTCTTCAACCTTCGCAACAGTTACGTAAGAACCCTATTTTTTTACTTTTTCTTGCTGATTTTTGTTGGAATCTCGTTCATGATTTTTCTGAGGCTTCTCTCACTGGTAAACACGATCGTTTTACTCGAATCCCCTTAGTCGGCGCCAATGTCTGTACCCAAAATAAATTCTAGGCACTAAACACGATGATTTGATGATGATTTGGGTTAGAAAAACGATCAAAAATAAATAAGAAGACAAGAATTTACGTGGTTCGGAATGTGTTTCCTGCATCCACGGAAGAACGAAGAGGTATTTTATTGATGTATTTGATACAAGGGTGTTTTTCTCCGGGTTAGCTAACCTAATATTCCCTCTATTCTTGGGTTTAGGATACATGTATTTATAGAGTTTATGTAACCCTAATTTTGACGTAAACTTCATGTGCAAGCAACTTGGGAAACAAGCCTTCGGGAAACTTCTAGAATCTTCCGTCATGGGCTGGCTAGACGGGCTTGATTACGGGCTCACCGTGTATAAAATACACGGTACAAACATCGCCCCCTCTTAACCTCCAACTTGTTGGTGGTTAAGAAAATTGTTTATCCTTTTGCGTCGAACGTTGATGATGAAACTCGCCCCCAAGCGTGAGTAGAGATATTGCGAAGACGCCCTCCGCTGTAATTACCTGCAGAAAAAAAAAATGAAAAGTAAAAAAAAAATATATATATTGCTCACGTGCTAGGCGAGACTTTTTGCCACGTGGTGGACTTTTGATGCTCGAGAGCTACTCTTGTCTTAAGTGAAACGTAATGTGCTTGCGGCTAGGGCAAGGCTTTTTGCTCGCGACGTAACAAGGCTGTAGCGCTCGCTGCTCGGGAAGGCTGGTTGTATTTCTTGTGTTGAGTACGAGTCTTTGGACCAACATCAGGCGTTGGGCTCGTGGTTGAGAAGAGACTTTATGCTTGCCAAGGTACAAGTCTTTCATACTCGCGTGCAAGACGAGATTTTATGCTTGAGAAAGCAAGACATAAGTGCTCACGTGCAAGGTGAGGCTTTAGGTGCTTGCGATTTGGTGCAAGGCTAAATATTGAAGGGTCTAAGCAATCCTCATCTCGAACTCTCGATCATGTCGCTATCCACGAACCTTGAACCCGATCATGTCATTGTCCACGAACCTCGAACCCGATCATGTTACTGCTCTAAGTGCACATCCAAGTTTCTAGTACACTGGATTTTTTGTTTCCATGTTGTAGGTAATTGAAAGACGATTCTAACGAGCCAAAAATCACTTAATTCGGACTTAAAACGAAGAAGTTATTGACGAAACAAGCTTTGAACGAAACGCGCACTGTTGCATACATGGCAGTGATGACTGTGCAGAATTGCTGACGTGTTACTGTTTATTGGGATGACTTTCTGACGTGGCGTACGAACGGGGCTGACATGGCAGCTGACGCGGCAAAACAGCCAGCATCCTGTGACGCTGACGTGGCAAAATTTGATGATGTGTCGTTCCTGACTGGACTGTGTGCTGATATGGCACTGCTGGTGTGGATTATTCCGCTGACGTGTCATTAGAGTCTTCTGACATGTCACTGATGACGTGGACTTCTGCTGACGTGGCGAGCCCAGTCAACTGGTTGGGCCGTATCGGTCTTGTTCGTTTTGAACCGTACTGAACTGGTTCAATCTGAACCGAACCGGTCTGACACTGAACCTGTTTGTGAACCGGGAGCTGGATCCTTGGCTGGGCAGATCTTACGGTCAAGATCTTCTATATCTGACGGACATGATTCGCTGGATCTGAAGCTGGACTTATAGGGTTGTACAGGATAAGTGCTTTTGTAATGATTTTTGCAACATTTATATCTCTTACTGTGCTGCAAAGCTTCTACTACTGCCTTCGCAACGGTTTCTGTAACTGTTTGCAACGTTTCTTCAACCTTCGCAACAGTTACGTAAGAACCCTATTTTTTTATTTTTTCTTGCTGATTTTTGTTGGAATCTCGTTCATGATTTTTCTGAGGCTTCTCTCACTGGTAAACACGATCGTTTTACTCGAATCCCCTTAGTCGGCGCCAATGTCTGTACCCAAAATAAATTATAGGCACTAAACACGATGATTTGATGATGATTAGGGTTAGAAAAACGATCAAAAATAAATAAGAAGACAAGAATTTACGTGGTTCGGAATGTGTTTCCTGCATCCACGGAAGAACGGAGAGGTATTTTATTGATGTATTTGATACAAGGGTGTTTTTCTCCGGGTTAGCTAACCTAATATTCCCTCTATTCTTGGGTTTAGGATACATGTATTTATAGAGTTTATGTAACCCTAATTTTGATGTAAACTTCATGTGCAAGCAACTTGGGAAACAAGCCTTCGGGAAACTTCTAGAATCTTCCGTCATGGGCTGGCTAGACGGGCTTGATTACGGGCACACCGTGTATAAAATACACGGTACAAACATCGCCCCCTCTTAACCTCCAACTTGTTGGTTGTTAAGAAAATTGTTTATCCTTTTGCGTCGAACGTTGATGATGAAACTCGCCCCCAAGCGTGAGTAGAGATATTGCAAGACGCCCTCCGCTGTAATTACCTGCAAAAAAAAAAATTAAAAGTAAAAAAAAAAATATATTGCTCACGTGCTAGGCGAGACTTTTTTCCACGTGGTGGACTTTTGATGCTCGAGAGCTACTCTTGTCTTAAGTGAAACGTAATGTGCTTGCGGCTAGGGCAAAGCTTTTTGCTCGCGACGTAACAAGGCTGTAGCGCTCGCTGCTCGGGAAGGCTGGCTGTATTTCTTGTGTTGAGTACGAGTCTTTGGACCAACATCAGGCGTTGGGCTCGTGGTTGAGAAGAGACTTTATGCTTTCCAAGGTACAAGTCTTTCATACTAGCGTGCAAGACGAGATTTTATGCTTGAGAAAGCAAGACTTAAGTGCTCACGTGCAAGGTGAGGCTTTAGGTGCTTGCGATTTGATGTAAGGCTAAATATTGAAGGGTCTAAGCAATCCTCATCTCGAACTCTCGATCATGTCGCTATCCACGAACCTTGAACCCGATCATGTCGTTGTCCACGAACCTCGAACCCGATCATGTTACTGCTCTAAGTGCACATCCAAGTTTCTAGTACACTGGATTTTTTGTTTCCATGTTGTAGGGAATTGAAAGACGATTCTAACGAGCCAAAAATCACTTAATTCGGACTTAAAACGAAGAAGTTATTGACGAAACAAGCTTTAAACGAAACGCGCGCTGTTACATATATGGCAGTGATGACTGTGCAGAATTGCTGACGTGTTACTGTTTATTGGGATGACTTTCTGTCGTGGCGTACGAACGGGGATGACGTGGCAGCTGACGCGGCAAAACAGCCAGCATCTTGTGACGTTGACGTGGCAAAATTTGATGATGTGTCGTTCCTGACTGGACTGTGTGCTGATATGGCACTGCTGGTGTTGATTATTCCGCTGACGTGTCATTAGAGTCTTCTGACATTTCACTGATGACGTGGACTTCTGCTGACGTGGCGAGCCCAGTCAACTGGTTGGGCCGTATCGGTCTGGTTCGTTTTGAACCGTACTGAACTGGTTCGATCTGAACCGAACCGGTCTGACACTGAACCTGTTTGTGAACCGGGAGCTGGATCCTTGGCTAGGCAGATCTTACGGTCAAGATCTTCTATATCTTACGGACATGATTCGCTGGATCTGAAGCTGTACAGGAAGATGGACTTATAGGGTTGTACAGGATAAGTGCTTTTGTAATGATTTTTGCAACATTTATATCTCTTACTGTGCTGCAAAGCTTCTACTACTGCCTTCGCAACGGTTTCTGTAACTGTTTGCAACGTTTCTTCAACCTTCGCAACAGTTACGTAAGAACCCTATTTTTTTATTTTTTCTTGCTGATTTTTGTTGGAATCTCGTTCATGATTTTTCTGAGGCTTCTCTCACTGGTAAACACGATCGTTTTACTCGAATCCCCTTAGTCGGCGCCAATGTGTGTACCCAAAATAAATTCTAGGCACTAAACACGATGATTTGATGATGATTAGGGTTAGAAAAACGATCAAAAATAAATAAGAAGACAAGAATTTACGTGGTTCGGAATGTGTTGCATGCATCCACGGAAGAACGGAGAGGTATTTTATTGATGTATTTGATACAAGGGTGTTTTTCTCCGGGTTAGCTAACCTAATATTCCCTCTATTCTTGGGTTTAGGATACATGTATTTATAGAGTTTATGTAACCCTAATTTTGATGTAAACTTCATGTGCAAGCAACTTGGGAAACAAGCCTTCGGGAAGCTTCTAGAATCTTCCGTCATGGGCTGGCTAGACGGGCTTGATTACGGGCTCACCGTGTATAAAATACACGGTACAAACATCGCCCCCTCTTAACCTCCAACATGTTGGTGGTTAAGAAAATTGTTTATCCTTTTGCGTCGAACGTTGATGATGAAACTCTCCCCCAAGCGTGAGTATAGATATTGCGAAGACGCCCTCCGCTGTAATTACCTGCGAAAAAAAAAAATGAAAAGTAAAAAAATATATATATATTGCTCACGTGTTAGGCGAGACTTTTTGCCACGTGGTGGACTTTTGATGCTCGAGAGCTAGTCTAGTCTTAAGTGAAACGTAATGTGCTTGCGGCTAGTGCAAGGCTTTTTGCTCGCGACGTAACAAGGCTGTAGCGCTCGCTGCTCGGGAAGGCTGGGTGTATTTCTTGTGTTGAGTACGAGTCTTTGGACCAACATCAGGCGTTGGGCTCGTGGTTGAGAAGAGACTTTATGCTTTCCAAGGTACAAGTCTTTCATACTCGCGTGCAAGACGAGATTTTATGCTTGAGAAAGCAAGACTTAAGTGCTCACGTGCAAGGTGAGGCTTTAGGTGCTTGCGATTTGATGCAAGGCTAAATATTGAAGGGTCTAAGCAACCCTCATCTCGAACTCTCGATCATGTCGCTATCCACGAACCTTGAACCCGATCATCTCGTTGTCCACAAACCTCGAACCCGATCATGTTACTGCTCTAAGTGCACATCCAAGTTTCTAGTACACTGGATTTTTTGTTTCCATGTTGTAGGGAATTGAAAGACGATTCTAACGAGCCAAAAATCACTTAATTCGGACTTAAAACGAAGAAGTTATTGACGAAACAAGCTTTGAACGAAACGCGCGTTGTTGCATACATGGCAGTGATGACTGTGCAGAATTGCTGACGTGTTACTGTTTATTGGGATGACTTTCTGACGTGGCGTACGAACGGGGCTGACGTGGCAGCTGCCGCGGCAAAACAGCCAGCATCCTGTGACGCTGACGTGGCAAAATTTGATGATGTGTCGTTCCTGACTGGACTGTGTGCTGATATGGCACTGTTGGTGTGGATTATTCCGCTGACGTGTCATTAGAGTCTTCTGACATGTCACGGATGACGCGGACTTCTGCTGACGTGGCGAGCCCAGTCAACTGGTTGGGCCGTATCGGTCTTGTTCGTTTTGAACCGTACTGAACTGGTTCGATCTGAACCGAACCGGTATGACACTGAACCTGTTTGTGAACCGGGAGCTGGATCCTTGGCTGGGAAGATCTTATGGTCAAGATCTTCTATATCTGACGGACATGATTCGCTGGATCTGAAGCTGTACAGGAAGCTGGACTTATAGGGTTGTACAGGATAAGTGCTTTTGTAATGATTTTTGCAACATTTATATCTCTTACTGTGCTGCAAAGCTTCTACTACTGCCTTCGCAACGGTTTCTGTAACTGTTTGCAACGTTTCTTCAACCTTCGCAACAGTTACGTAAGAACCCAATTTTTTTTATTTTTTCTTGCTGATTTTTGTTGGAATCTCGTTCATGATTTTTCTGAGGCTTCTCTCACTGGTAAACACGATCGTTTTACTCGAATCCCCTTAGTCGGCGCCAATGTCTGTACCCAAAATAAATTCTAGGCACTAAACACGATGATTTGATGATGATTAGGGTTAGAAAAACGATCAAAAATAAATAAGAAGACAACAATTTACGTGGTTCGGAATGTGTTGCCTGCATCCACGGAAGAACGGAGAGGTGTTTTATTGATGTATTTGATACAAGGGTGTTTTTCTCCGGGTTAGCTAACCTAATATTCCCTCTATTCTTGGGTTTAGGATACATGTATTTATAGAGTTTATGTAACCCTAATTTTGATGTAAACTTCATGTGCAAGCAACTTGGGAAACAAGCCTTCGGGAAACTTCTAGAATCTTCCGTCATGGGCTGGCTAGACGGGCTCACCGTGTATAAAATACACGGTACAAACATCGCCCCCTCTTAACCTCCAACTTGTTGGTGGTTAAGAAAATTGTTTATCCTTTTGCGTCGAACGTTGATGATGAAACTCGCCCCCAAGCGTGAGTAGAGATATTGCGAAGACGCCCTCCGCTGTAATTACCTGCAAAAAAAAAATGAAAAGTAAAAAAAATATATATATTGCTCACGTGCTATGCGAGACTTTTTTCCACGTGGTGGACTTTTGATGCTCGAGAGCTAGTCTAGTCTTAAGTGAAACGTAATGTGCTTGCCGCTGGGGCAAGGCTTTTTGCTCGCAACGTAACAAGGCTGTAGCGCTCGCTGCTCGGGAAGGCTGGCTGTATTTCTTGTGTTGAGTACGAGTCTTTGGACCAACATCAGGCGTTGGGCTCGTGGTTGAGAAGAGACTTTATGCTTTCCAAGGTACAAGTCTTTCATACTCGCGTGCAAGACGAGATTTTATGCTTGAGAAAGCAAGACTTAAGTGCTCACGTGCAAGGTGAGGCTTTAGGTGCTTGCGATTTGATTCAAGGCTAAATATTGAAGGGTCTAAGCAATCCTCATCTCGAACTCTCGATCATGTCGCTATCCACGAACCTTGAACCCGATCATGTCGTTGTCCACGAACCTCGAACCCGATCATGTTACTGCTCTAAGTGCACATCCAAGTTTCTAGTACACTGGATTTTTTGTTTCCATGTTGTAGGGAATTGAAAGACGATTCTAACGAGCCAAAAATCACTTAATTCGGACTTAAAACGAAGAAGTTATTGACGAAACCAGCTTTGAACGAAATGCGCGGTGTTGCATACATGGCAGTGATGACTGTGCAGAATTGCTGACGTGTTACTGTTTATTGGGATGACTTTCTGTCGTGGCGTACGAACGGGGATGACGTGGCAGCTGACGCGGAAAAACAGCCAGCATCCTGTGACGCTGACGTGGCAAAATTTGATGATGTGTCGTTCCTGACTGGACTGTGTGCTGATATGGCACTGCTGGTGTTGATTATTCCGCTGACGTGTCATTAGAGTCTTCTGACATTTCACTGATGACGTGGACTTCTGCTGAAGTGGCGAGCCCAGTCAACTGGTTGGGCCGTATCGGTCTTGTTCGTTTTGAACCGTACTGAACTGGTTCGATCTGAACCGAACCGGTCTGACACTGAACCTGTTTGTGAACCGGGAGCTGGATCCTTGGATGGGCAGATCTTACGGTCAAGATCTTCTATATCTGACGGACATGATTCGCTGGATCTGAAGCTGTACAGGAAGCTGGACTTATAGGTTTGTACAGGATAAGTGCTTTTGTAATGATTTTTGCAACATTTATATCTCTTACTGTGCTGCAAAGCTTCTACTACTGCCTTCGCAACGGTTTCTGTAACTGTTTGCAACGTTTCTTCAACCTTCGCAACAGTTACGTAAGAACCCTATTTTTTTATTTTTTCTTGCTGATTTTTGTTGGAATCTCGTTCATGATTTTTCTGAGGCTTCTCTCACTGGTAAACACGATCGTTTTACTCGAATCCCCTTAGTCGGCGCCAATGTGTGTACCCAAAATAAATTCTAGGCACTAAACACGATGATTTGATGATGATTAGGGTTAGAAAAACGATCAAAAATAAATAAGAAGACAAGAATTTACGTGGTTCGGAATGTGTTGCATGCATCCACGGAAGAACGGAGAGGTATTTTATTGATGTATTTGATACAAGGGTGTTTTTCTCCGGGTTAGCTAACCTAATATTCCCTCTATTCTTGGGTTTAGGATACATGTATTTATAGAGTTTATGTAACCCTAATTTTGATGTAAACTTCATGTGCAAGTAACTTGGGAAACAAGCCTTCGGGAAACTTCTAGAATCTTCCGTCATGGGCTGGCTAGACGGGCTTGATTACGGGCTCACCGTGTATAAAATACACGGTACAAACATCGCCCCCTCTTAACCTCCAACTTGTTGGTGGTTAAGAAAATTGTTTATCCTTTTGCGTCGAACGTTGATGATGAAACTCGCCCCCAAGCGTGAGTAGAGATATTGCGAAGACGCCCTCCGCTGTAATTACCTGCGAAAAAAAAAAATGAAAAGTAAAAAAAATATATATATTGCTCACGTGCTAGGCAAGACTTTTTGCCACGTGGTGGACTTTTGATGCTCGAGAGCTAGTCTAGTCTTAAGTGAAACGTAATGTGCTTGCGGCTAGGGCAAGGCTTTTTGCTCGCGACGTAACAAGGCTGTAGCGCTCGCTGCTCGGGAAGGCTGGTTGTATTTCTTGTGTTGAGTACGAGTCTTTGGACCAACATCAGGCGTTGGGCTCGTGGTTGAGAAGAGACTTTATGCTTTCCAAGGTACAAGTCTTTCATACTCGCGTGCAAGAAGAGATTTTATGCTTGAGAAAGCAAGACTTAAGTGCTCACGTGCAAGGTGAGGCTTTAGGTGCTTGCGATTTGATGCAAGTCTAAATATTGAAGGGTCTAAGCAATCCTCATCTCGAACTCTCGATCATGTCGCTATCCACGAACCTTGAACCCGATCATGTCGTTGTCCACGAACCTCGAACCCGATCATGTTACTGCTCTAAGTGCACATCCAAGTTTCTAGTACACTGGATTTTTTGTTTCCATGTTGTAGGGAATTGAAAGACGATTCTAAAGAGCCAAAAATCACTTAGTTCAGAATTAAAACGAAGAAGTTATTGACGAAACAAGATTTGAACGAAACGCGCGCTGTTGCATACATGGCAGTGATGACTGTGCAGAATTGCTGACGTGTTACTGTTTATTGGGATGACTTTCTGACGTGGCGTACGAACGAGGATGACGTGGCAGCTGACGCGGCAAAATAGCCAACATCCTGTGACGCTGACGTGGCAAAATTTGATGATGTGTCGTTCCTGACTGGACTGTGTGCTGATATGGCACTGCTGGTGTGGATTATTCCGCTGACGTGTGATGAGTGCCAAATATTGTATATATTTATCCCTTTTTGTTGGCATTTTAACTCATCTCCTGTGCATTAATTCTACATTTTACCCCTTATTCTGTATTTTCATTGTTTTCAAGAATAAATATTTTTATTAATTAATTTTGCATTTTTAGGTAATAAATAAAGTTCGGATGAGTCGCGGAGCGAAAAGAGCAGAAAAGTAGTGAAAAGCCGGGAGAAATTACGCAAGGAAGCCGCGAAGAATGGTGCGCACAACCTCATTTTCTACACACAAAAGCGCCTCCGTTCTCAGCCGTCAGATCAGTTACCAGAAGCATCCGATGGTCGCTCCTTCATAGAGCATCAAAATCTGAAGTCTCTGCCAAGCACCACAGCGCTGAAATTCCAAGCCTTCAGATTAGATGGTAGTTGAATCCAACGGTCGCTCACTTGCTGTTCATCAACGTTTGATATCTCCGCCTTACACTACAACACCTAACCCCATCTAGAGCCGTTAACTTCGTTGTATAAAAAAATCCAGCGGTCGCTACAAGCTTCACTTCATATCACCGTCCAATTGATCATTCATCTCCCTATCCCACGGCGCAGCGTCGCAGATCATCACACTCGATACACTCGCCTCACACCCTAGCGACCGAGCACCTACACCTCAACCAAACGCACCCTTCCCTTCTCCATCGAACCATCTCCTCCATCACCCCCTCTGCAGAACCGCCATGCCCCGTACCACCACCATGTCCATCTCCATCACCACCACCTCACCCCAAATCACTCCACTAATTTCTCCCCAACTCTATTCTACCTAAACCCATCACGTACCATCTCTTTAATCATCATTTACAACCTCAATTTCTCATCTCTCTGCCTGAAACCCTAGGTGAGAAATTGGTGATATAAATGATGATTAAAGCATCAATTGGAGCTCGAGAGGAACGAGAAGAAGCAGGATAAGATTGGGTCGACGAGATGGAGCGAGTATCTCATCAACAGTAGGTAAATCAATTTCACCAAACCCTAGTTCTACTGACTTTGGGGAAAAATTGGGGAAAACCAAAATTATGTGTATGGGGTATAAATGGGTGTTGGGTGAAGTGTGTAGAGGACACTATTTACCTCTCTGGACTAGCCAGTAGAGAATTTGCTAAAATTTTATGAACTTCAAATTTCAGTGTTTTTCTCAGTTAACAGTTGCAAGTTGCTTATGTGTTGAGTTATCTGATATGTTGCTAGTTATGTATGAATTATCTATGTTAGTGTATGTATGTTGCCACTTCATGGTTAGCATGAGCTAATCAGCCTCAGGCCAAGGCTCAGTGAAGCCTTGTGCACTGTCAAGTGTGAATGAGCTAGGATAGTTACTTCCTGTTGCTATGTTTTGATTGTGTAAATGAGAGAGGCCAATGCTCATAGAGCCTGTGATTGGCTGTACTGTCAAAAGACAGCCAATGCTAGGGGTAGACTAGTGAGCAAGTTGGTGTTCTTTCATTTCTAGTTGTATGCTTAGGAATGAACATAACCTAGACCATGTCACTTGATTAGGATACAAGGTGGATCATATGCCTTGGCTTACCCACCACTTCTCTTTCAGTCACTTCTATTTTTCAAGACCTGTGTGTTTGCATTTCAGTTATATTTTCTTGCTTTTTATTTTCCTGCACCTTGTAGCTTTTGTGCACTGAAGTCAGTGCATAATCTTCACCCTGCCCTTGGCTTCCAAGCCTTGGTTATTTGCTGCTTCTTTTAGCTGTTTCTTTGCTGCTTTACTTTCCAAGCCTTGGTTCATATCAGTTACATGTTTATCTCACTGTCATAGTGCATTGCCACTCTTATTAGCCTAGGAAAACTTCTCATATGCTCCTCTCCCTGTGGACAAACCCCTACTCACCCTTTTATTACAAATCTTGACCTTGTATACTTGCAAGCTTTTGTGTGTCTTTGCATTTCACACCAAGTTTTTGGCGCCGCTGCCGGGGAGCTGGCTGCCATATTTTTGAAGTTTTCAGAGTCTGCTGCTGTTGTTGGCCCTGCCAAGTTGCTGCTGTTGCTGTTGCTTGCTGCCAACTGAAGCTGCCTAGCTGCTGCTGCAACTGCAAGTGTTGCTGAAGCTGCTGAGAAGCTGCTGCTGCCAAGCTGTTGCTGTTGCCAAGCTTGCTGCCAACTGAAGCTGCCTAGCTGCTGCTGCTGCTGTTGCTTCTGATCCAACTTGCTGCCAACTTGCTGCCAACTGCTGCCAACTGAAGCTGCCAAGCTGCTGCCAGGACTGCTGCCAACCTCTTCTGCTGGGCTTGTGCAACAATCTCTGAACTGGGCTCGAACCAACTGAGCTGGGCTCAGTAACCTCAACTTCTTCTGCTGGGCTTGCAACTCACTGCTCCTGGGCTTCGCTGCTGCTGCTGGGCTCTGCTCCACCTGTTGCTGCTGGGCTTGTGCGTGAGCTTAGGACGATCCTAAAGCCCAACTGGGCTGTGCAACTAAAAGGGGACTAAAAGCCTATTTTTGGGCTTCCCTCCAAAAAACAAGTAAGCCTAACCCATGAGTTAACCCACTTGGGCCTCATTTAAATTCAAATTTGGGCTTGTAATAATTAATTTAATTATTTATTTGGGATTGTAATAATTTTTATTTTCTTTTTTTTTTTTTTTTT
>NC_039365.1:46570024-46571780 GCF_003573695.1 Papaver somniferum
TTTTTTTCCCAAAAACCCAAAATTTTTAAACCAAAAACAAAACCCCTTCTTAAAACCAAAACCCATTCAAAACCAAATCTTCATAACCCTTGTGGGCCAAGTTGTTTCCGATTGCTCTGTCTGACCAACATGTTAGTTAAGGTACCTACTAGGACATGATTGTGACCTACAGAGACCAGACAAACAGACTTGTTAGAATTAACCCAGACGAACCTATCGAAATTCTAAGTTCTGAGGGAGACAGTCCAGATCAACCAGAAACAATGGGAGAACCCCGTACCCTCAAGGATTATATGTACCCAACTAGAGCCAGTCAACCTTCTTGTATTTTGCTGCCCGAGGCTAATGGCCATTATGAGCTGAAATCAAGCACAATACAGATGCTTCCTATTTTTAGAGGTGTTGAGAATGAAAACCCGTACCACCACATGAGAGAATTCGAGGAAATTTGTGGAACTCTGCGTTTCACTCAAATGACCGACGAAACCCTGAAGTTAAGGATTTTTCCTTTCTCCCTGAAAGATAAGGCAAAGGCCTGGCTCTATGCTTTACAGCCTCAATCCATCATGACATGGGATGACCTCATAAAGGAGTTTTTTAAAAAGTTTTTCCCGAACCACAAGACTGCGACAATTCGTCAAAGTCTGAATAGCTTTGTGCAATTAGAAGGTGAAACCTTAGCTAGATACCTGGAGAGATTCGATGAATTATTGCTCCAATGTCCCCATCATGGTTTTGAAAAATGGAGACTTGTGCAAATTTTGTATGAAGGTCTAGATGTGTCCACCCGAACAATGGTTGAGTCAATGTGTAATGGTCTATTCGTAGATAAAACTGCTGACGCGTCTTGGGACTTCTTGATTGAAGTAGCTGAAAAGACGCAACAGTGGGAATCCATCCGTGAAACCAGAAAGACTACATCCGAAGCAAAGGCTTTTAGGATTGAAGCGGATTTTGAGGGTAGAGCAAACATGGCATCAATAGTTAGGAGATTAGAAGAGTTAGAACTACATAAAAATTCAAAACCTTCCACCACTACTCTCCGAGAACATGTCGCTTCATCTGTTTGTGCTGCTTGTAACGACCCCAACCATCAATTCCAAAATTGTCCAGATTTGCTTGCAGTCCAGGAGTCTAGGCTTGAACAGGCACATGCCATGTTTCAAAAACCAGAGCATAACCCTTATTCACAGACCTACAATCCATGATGGAGAAACCACCCTAACTTTTCATGGTCAAAAGGGCCCACTCAAGGAGGACCATCTCAACCCAATCAGAGCTATCAGAAAAATCAAGGATATCAGAACAATCAAGGTTATCAACACCCGAGAAACCCTCAACAACAATCGAACTCTCAACAATCATATCCTCAACACAATACAGACAAGAGATTATCCACCTTAGAGGAAATGTTTCAGAGTTTGATGCAAAGTCAGAAAAATCTAGATCAAAAGATGGATCAAATATGTGAGAGAGAAAAGGGTAAACTTCCGAGCCAACCCCAACAAAATCCAAAGAGGATATTTCAAACAGGCACAACATCCTGCACTGAAACCTCACCTGATCAAATCCATGCCATTACCACCCTCCGAAGTGGTAAAGTCATCGAGAACAACGTAGGCGAACCTAATGAGTCTGATACAAATTCCACGTTGTCTCCACAACCCCAGAAAACCAAAGAATCTGAGCAAGTTGGAAAATCTGACAATTCTACTGCTGTGAATGTCCCTTTGCCAACTCATCTTCCTGTTGCTCC
>NC_039365.1:46571790-46571975 GCF_003573695.1 Papaver somniferum
TGATGAGTGCCAAATATTGTATATATTTATCCCTTTTTGTTGGCATTTTAACTCATCTCCTGTGCATTAATTCTACATTTTACCCCTTATTCTGTATTTTCATTGTTTTCAAGAATAAATATTTTTATTAATTAATTTTGCATTTTTAGGTAATAAATAAAGTTCGGATGAGTCGCGGAGCGAAA
>NC_039365.1:46571985-46574440 GCF_003573695.1 Papaver somniferum
TGATCTATCAACAGAAAAGTACCCATTACAATGAGATGTTAGATCTGTTCAAGAGAGTCAACATCAACATTCCTTTTCTTGAAGCAATCAAGCAAATCCCTGCTTACGCCAAATTCCTCAAAGACTTGTGCACTCAAAAGCGCAAGCTCAATGTGCAAAAACGTGCTTTCTTGGCTGAGCAAGTGAGTTCCATCATTCTGAACAGAACTCCACCCAAGTTTAGGGATCCAGGATGTCCAACAATTTCTTGCACTATAGGAGAACACACGGTCAATAAAGCATTATTAGACCTAGGTGCAAGTGTTAACCTACTGCCATATTCTGTTTATGAGCAGTTAGGTCTTGGGGAGTTGAAACCAACATCTATCACTCTACAGCTGGCAGACCGATCTGTCAAGATTCCTCGTGGAGTGGTGGAAGATGTTTTGATCAAGGTTGACAAATTCTATTTTCCCGTAGACTTCATTGTCTTAGACACTCAACCTGTACAAAACCATGACTGTCACATTCCTGTCATCTTAGGACGTCCTTTCTTGGCTACGTCCAACGCGATCATCAATTGTCGTAATGGAGTGTTGAAGCTGTCTTTTGGGAACATGACTGTCGAGCTGAATGTGTTTAATGTTAGTCAACAGCATGTGAATCTTGATGATGAGGATGTACATGAGGTCAATATGATTGAGAGTTTGATACAAGATTCATTGACTGGCATTATGTCAAAAGATCCCTGGCAAGCATGTTTGGAAGATGTTAACTTGGAGTTGTATGATGATGAATACATTGGTGAAGTCCAATCTTTGCTCGAATCTGTACCTCAAATGGACATCACTAAATGGCAGACTACAGTGGAACAACTCCCACTTTCTGAGAAGTTTGTTATATCTTCGGATGAGTCTCCTAAGGCCAAACAGGAATTGAAACCATTACCTGATACTTTGAAGTATGCATTTCTAGGTCCTTCTGATACTTTACCTGTTATCATTTCTTCACGATTAGACACGGAACAAGAAAGTAAGCTTTTAGAAGTACTTAAGGAACACAAAGAGGCCTTAGGATGGACCATCTCAGATCTCAAAGGAATTAGTCCCACCATTTGCATGCACCACATTAACCTTGAAGAGAATGCCAAACCATCGAGGGAAATGCAAAGGAGACTTAATCCTAACATGAGAGATGTAGTCAAAGGAGAGATCCTGAAACTACTTGATGCAGGTATCATATACCCAATTCCCGATAGCAAATGGGTTAGTCCCATTCAAGTTGTGCCTAAGAAGTCAGGCATTATTGTTGTTCAGAACGACAAGAATGAATTAGTCCCTACTCGTACAACCACAGGATGGCGAGTATGCATCGACTACAGGAAGTTGAACACAGTAACAAGGAAGGATCACTTCCCGCTCCCTTTCATTGACCAAATGCTAGAACGTGTGTCTGGACACAGTCACTACTGTTTTCTAGATGGCTTTTCCGGTTATAACCAAATTCACATTGCTCCAGAAGATCAGAAAAAAACTACATTCACGTGTCCATTTGGGACGTTTGCTTATAGACGTATGCCCTTCGGGTTGTGTAATGCACCTGCTACTTTTCAGCGTTGCATGATGAGCATTTTTTCTGACATGATAGATAGTTTTCTCGAGATCTTTATGGATGATTTCTCTGTGTTTGGTTCCTCGTTTGACGAATGTTTGAAGCATCTTTCCCTCGTGATATCCAGATGTAAAGAAAAGAACCTTGTTCTAAATTGGGAAAAATGCCATTTTATGGTAAATTCAGGAATAGTTCTAGGACACATCATCTCAGAGAAAGGAATTGAAGTGGATAAAGCTAAAGTTGACCTCATTCAACATCTACCACAACCTTGCTCTGTGAAGGAGATCAGATCATTTCTAGGTCATGCTGGTTTTTACCGGCGATTCATCAAAGATTTCAGCAAAATCTCCAGACCTCTGTGCAGTCTTCTCTCCAAAGATGTTGCCTTCAATTTCGATGATGCCTGTGTAGAGGCATGGGAGGAATTAAAAACCCTTCTCACCACCGCTCCTATAGTCCGACCACCCGATTGGAAGCTTCCGTTCGAACTTATGTGTGATGCCTCTGATTATGCTGTTGGCGCTGTTTTAGGACAGCGAGTTGATAGACTACCATATGTGATATACTATGCTAGCAAAACCCTTAATGATGCCCAACTCAATTATTCAACTACCGAGAAGGAATTGCTTGCCGTCGTTTTCGCATTAGACAAGTTTAGGTCTTATCTGATAGGATCTAAGATCATCATATACACAGACCATGCGGCTTTGAAGTATCTTCTTTCCAAGAAGGATGCTAAAGCTCGCCTTATTCGATGGATACTCTTATTACAGGAATTCGATCTCGAAATCCGTGATAAGAAAGGTTGTGAGAATGTGGTTGCTGATCATTTGTCTAGATTAACTTTAGAGTCTATTGATGA
>NC_039365.1:46575459-46613630 GCF_003573695.1 Papaver somniferum
AAAAAAAAAAAAAAAAAAAAAAAAAAAAAAAAAAAAAAAAAAAAAAAAAAAAACGATGTATTTATTCAGAAAAATACCAAAAAAAAATCAAGTATTTATCAATTCCATCATCTCTTGTTCAAAAAATAAAAAGAGAATAGTCAATGTAAATAAGAGTCATGTAAAGAGTTATTTTTGTTGTTTCATTGTAATAAGCAAGGAAGGGTGTATGCCATTGATGTACAACGCGAGAAACTGTGAAATACCTCCAACTCATTCAAAATTCTCGTAAAGTCCGGACAGCTAGCTAGATTTCGACCTCAGTTCTTAGCCTGAGAAACTATCTCTTGGTGATTAGTAGTCATGACTTCAGATCTTTCTTTACACATGTGTAGATACACTTTACACTCTTATCACATGTCCTTATTTGTTATCAGTGCTAGGATTGTGCCTTCGATAGCTAGATTGACATCTCCATTCTTGCTGTGAGCTTAAACTGTTTTGCACATGTCACGTTTGATGGAATATGAGCTTATATTTTGACCTAGAACTTTGTAGGTACGTTCTAAGCAAACCTTCACGAGACTTTAACTCGTCCACTAGGGACACTTAGTGGTTTAAAAGGCTTAGTGCATACGCTAAATGCATTCGAGAGACCAGCGACAGTGGTATAGTTAGGATTTCCTTAGTTTTGTTTTACTTGAGGACAAGTAAAATTCAGGTTTGGGGGTATTTGATGAGTGCCAAATATTGTATATATTTATCCCTTTTTGTTGGCATTTTAACTCATCTCCTGTGCATTAATTCTACATTTTACCCCTTATTCTGTATTTTCATTGTTTTCAAGAATAAATATTTTTATTAATTAATTTTGCATTTTTAGGTAATAAATAAAGTTCGGATGAGTCGCGGAGCGAAAAGAGCAGAAAAGTAGTGAAAAGCCGGGAGAAATTACGCAAGGAAGCCGCGAAGAATGGTGCGCACAACCTCATTTTCTACACACAAAAACGCCTCCGTTCTCAGCCGTCAGATCAGTTCCCAGAAGCATCCGATGGTCGCTCCTTCACAGAACATCAAAATCTGAAGTCTCTGCCAAGCACCACAGCGCTGAAATTTCAAGCCTTCAGATTAGATGGTAGTTGAATCCAACGGTCGCTCTCTTGCTGTGCATCGAAGTTTGATATCTCCGCCTAACACTACAACACCTAACCCCATCTAGAGCCGTTAACTTCGTTGTATAAAAAAATCCAGCGGTCGCTACAAACTTCACTTCATCTCACCGTACGATTGATCTTTCATCTCCCTATCCCACGGCTCAGCGTCGCAGATCATCAAACTCGATACACTCGCCTCACACCCTAGCGACCGAGCACCTACACCTCAAACAAACGCACCCTTCCCTTTCTCCATCGAACCATCTCCTCCATCACCCCCCTCTGCAGAACCACCATACTCCGTACCACCACCATGTCCGTCTCCATCACCACCACCTCACCCCAAATCACTCCACTAATTTCTCCCCAACTCTATTCTACCTAAACCCATCACGTACCATCTCTTTAATCATCATTTACAACCTCAATTTCTCATCTCTCTGCCTGAAACCCTAGGTGAGAAATTGGGGATATATATGATGATTAAAGCATCAATTGGAGCTCGAGAGGAACGAGAAGAAGCAGGAGAAGATTGGGTCGACGAGATGGAGCGAGTATCTCATCAACAGTAGGTAAATCAATTTCACCAAACCCTAGTTCTAATGATTTTGGGGGAAAATTGGGGGAAAACCCAATGATGTGTAATGGGTATAAATTGATGTTGTGGGGAGTGTGTGAAGGACACTATTTACCTCTCTGGACTAGCCAGTAGAGAAATTGCTACAAATTGTTATGAACTTCAAATTTCAGTGTTTTTCAGTTAACAGTTGAGAATTGCTTCTGTTGTAGTTATCTGATATGTTGCAATTTGTGTTTAAATTATCTCATATGATGTATGTATGTTGCCATAACATGGTTAGCATGAGCTAATCAGCCTCAGGCCAAGGCTCAGTGAAGCCTTGTGCACTGTCAAGTGTGAATGAGCTAGGATAGTTACTTCCTGTTGCTGTGTTTTGATTGTGCAAATGAGAGATGCCAATGCTCATAGAGCCTGTGATTGGCTGTACTGTCAAAAGACAGCCAATGCTAGGGGTAGACTAGTGAGCAAGTTGGTGTTCTTTCATTTCTAGTTGTATGCTTAGGAATGAACATAACCTAGAAACATGTCACTTGATTAGGACACAAGGTGGATCATAAGCCTTGGCTTACCCACCAATTCCCTCTTAGTAATTTACATTTTCAGTTCTAAGTTTGCTTCCTGATCAGTCATTTTCTTCAGTTACTTTTCTTGCCTTTCATTTTCTTGCACTTTGTAGCTACTGTGCACTGAAGTCAGTGCACTGAACTCACCCTGCCCTTGGCTGCCAAGCCTTGGTTATTTGCTGCTTTTCTTGGCTGTTTCTTTGCTGCTTTATCTTCCAAGCCTTGGTTATTGTCTGTTTTTCTTTACTTACCTTGCATTCTTGTCTGTATGCCATTTACCTTGCCTGCCCTTAGCTCACTACACACTTTAGCTAGGAAAACTTCTTATATGCTCCTCTCCCTGTGGACAAACCCCTACTCCCCCTTTTATTACAAATCTTGACCTTGTATACTTGCAAGTGTTTTGTGTGCTTCCCATTTTCACACCAACAAGTACTTTGAGTCTTTAGTACGCAAGTATGGCATAACTCACAAGGTTGCTACTCCGTACCACCCTCAGTCCAGTGGACAAGTAGAAGTTTCTAATAGGGAAATTAAGCACATTCTCGAGAAGACAGTTAACCCGTCCAGGAAAGATTGGTCATTGAGATTGAATGATGCTTTGTGGGCCTATAGAACAGCTTATAAGACACCAATTGGCATGTCCCCCTATCGTCTAGTGTATGGAAAGCCGTGCCATCTACCTGTGGAATTAGAACATCGTGCCTACTGGGCAATCAAAGAGCTGAACTTTTCTCTGGATGAAGCTGGAATTCAACGGAAACTTCAACTCAACGAGTTGGAAGAATTGAGAAATGAGGCTTATGACAGTGCCAAGCTGTACAAGCAGAAGATGAAGATGTTTCATGACAAGCGTATTCTACGCAAATCCTTCACTCCTGGTCAGAAAGTCTTGCTGTATGACTCCCGATTACATCTTTTTCCAGGAAAACTGCGTTCCAGATGGAAGGGACCGTACCTAGTACGCACAGTTTTTCCTCATGGAGATGTAGAGCTGGAGGATGTCTCCAACAAGAACGTTTTCAAAGTCAACGGGCAGAGATTAAAGCCATTCCTTGAGCCATTTCCACCCGACATTGAAACAACCGACCTGGAGGACCCAGTCTATGTGGACTAAACTGGTCCACTCTTTCCCTAAATAACCAAAAAGTTTTCCAAATCTTTCCCTAAAAACCAAAATTTTTCGTTTTCCCATCAAAACCAAATGTTTCCCAACAAAACCAAATTTTTCCCAAAAAGTCCAATCCCATTAAAAACCAAATTTTCTTGTAGATAATGTGTTAGTTAAATTTCCTTTTGTATATATTTTGTGCTCATCCATTGTGACTCCTAATATGATGGATTTTTGCCTTGAATAACGGAGTTTTAATCGAGCTTTCGCTGTACAATCGGGTATTCTCTCTCCTTTTACTCTACTCAGCATGTTCCTCTTCATATATTGTTTTATAATTCTTTCCATATTTTGAAACATTGAGGACAATGTTTAGTTTAGGTTTGGGGGTATAGAGTAGATACCATGATAATATGCCATAATTGAAAACGAACTCCTTCTTCTTTTTGAAAAAATTGAAAAATCAAAATAAAAAATTAAAAAATTAAAAAAATCATAAAAATGGAGCTCATTTACCTTGAAATGTTGACTCTTGTGCAAATATGTATTTTTATTAGGAGTCTTAGTCTAGATATTTAGGCACCCTGATTCTAGCACAATTCACATAGTGATAAGAAATTTGCACGCGCACGATCTACCAATACATGTATGGCCTCGATCTTCAAGGTGTTTGATAGGAAGTTACGATTGCCAATCACTTTAGAATACTGAACGAAACTTGACTAGCTTGTTCTTTGGTTGGTTGGGATAGAAGGTGGAGGTTACATTAAGAAAGACAACCATCGAATTTAACTGGGTGCATCAAAAAGGGCTACCTCTTGCAAAGTGTCATGTAATTTTTATTTCCTGTTGTATTTGTATCAAAAGTGTTTCCTTGTTCTAAAAAAAAAAAAAAAAAAAAAAAAAAAAAAAAAAAAAAAAAAAAAAAAAAAAAAAAAAAAAAAAAAAAAAAAAAAAAAAAAAAAAAAAAAAAAAAAAAAAAAAAAAAAAAAAAAAAAAAAAAAAAAATCAAGTATTTATCAATTCCATCATCTCTTGTTCCAAAAATAAAAGAGAATAGTAAATGTAAATAAGAGTCATGTAATTTGTCATCTTTTGTTGTTTCTTTGTAATAAGCAAGGAGGGTGTATGCCATTGATGTACAACGCGAGCAATTGTGAAATACCTCCAACTCATTCACAATTCTCGTAAAGTCCGGACAGCTAGCTAGATTTCGACCTCAGTTCTTAGCCTGAGAAACTATCTCTTGGTGATTAGTAGTCATGACTTCAGATCTTTCTTTACACATGTGTAGATACACTTTACACTCTTATCACATGTCCTTATTTGTTATCAGTGCTAGGATTGTGCCTTCGATAGCTAGATTGACATCTCCATTCTTGCTGTGAGCTTAAACTGTTTTGCACATGTCACGTTTGATGGAATATGAGCTTATATTTTGACCTAGAACTTTGTAGGTACGTTCTAAGCAAACCTTCACGAGACTTCAACTCGTCCACTAGGGACACTTAGTGGTTTAAAAGGCTTAGTGCATACGCTAAATGCATTCGAGAGACCAGCGACAGTGGTATAGTTAGGATTTCCTTAGTTCTGTTTTACTTGAGGACAAGTAAAATTCAGGTTTGGGGGTATTTGATGAGTGCCAAATATTGTATATTTTTATCCCTTTTTGTTGGCATTTTAACTCATCTTTTGTGCAGTAATTCTACATTTTACCCCATATTCTGTATTTTCATTGTTTTCAAGAATAAATATTTTTATTAATTAATTTTGCATTTTTAGGTAATAAATAAAGTTCGGATGAGTCGCGGAGCGAAAAGAGCAGAAAAGTAGTGAAAAGCCGGGAGAAATTACGCAAGGAAGCCGCGAAGAATGGTGCGCACAACCTCATTTTCTACACACAAAAGCGCCCCCGTTCTCAGCCGTCAGATCAGTTCCCAGAAGCATCCGATGGTCGCTCCTTCATAGAGCATCAAAATCTGAAGTCTCTGCCAAGCACCACAGCGCTGAAATTCCAAGCCTTCAGATTAGATGGTAGTTGAATCCAACGGTCGCTCCCTTGCTGTTCATCAACGTTTGATATCTCCGCCTTACACTACAACACCTAACCCCATCTAGAGCCGTTAACTTCGTTGTATCAAAAAATCTGACGGTCGCTACAAGCTTCACTTCACATCACCGTCCGATCTACCTACCAGCTTCGCATCCAGTGACTCAGCATCGCAGAACATCAAGATTGGATGAAGCCGCCTAACACCCTAGCGACCGAACCCATCCACCTAACCAAACACCCTTCTCTCCCAAACCATCGAACCCTTTCTTCACCACCACCCCCCTCTGCAGAACCATCACCCCCTCTGCAGAACCGCCATGCCCCGTACCACCACCATGTCCGTCTCCATCACCACCACCTCACCCCAAATCACTCCACTAATTTCTCCCCAACTCTATTCTACCTAAACCCATCACGTACCATCTCTTTAATCATCATTTACAACCTCAATTTCTCATCTCTCTGCCTGAAACCCTAGGTGAGAAATTGGTGATATAAATGATGATTAAAGCATCAATTGGAGCTCGAGAGGAACGAGAAGAAGCAGGAGAAGATTGGGTCGACGAGATGGAGCGAGTATCTCATCAACAGTAGGTAAATCAATTTCACCAAACCCTAGTTCTACTGACTTTGGGGAAAAATTGGGGAAAACCAAAATTATGTGTATGGGGTATAAATGGGTGTTGGGTGAAGTGTGTAGAGGACACTATTTACCTCTCTGGACTAGCCAGTAGAGAATTTGCTAAAATTTTATGAACTTCAAATTTCAGTGTTTTTCTCAGTTAACAGTTGCAAGTTGCTTATGTGTTGAGTTATCTGATATGTTGCTAGTTATGTATGAATTATATATGTTAGTGTATGTATGTTGCCACTTCATGGTTAGCATGAGCTAATCAGCCTCAGGCCAAGGCTCAGTGAAGCCTTGTGCACTGTCAAGTGTGAATGAGCTAGGATAGTTACTTCCTGTTGCTATGTTTTGATTGTGTAAATGAGAGAGGCCAATGCTCATAGAGCCTGTGATTGGCTGTACTGTCAAAAGACAGCCAATGCTAGGGGTAGACTAGTGAGCAAGTTGGTGTTCTTTCATTTCTAGTTGTATGCTTAGGAATGAACATAACCTAGACCATGTCACTTGATTAGGATACAAGGTGGATCATATGCCTTGGCTTACCCACCACTTCTCTTTCAGTCACTTCTATTTTTCAAGACCTGTGTGTTTGCATTTCAGTTATATTTTCTTGCTTTTTATTTTCCTGCACCTTGTAGCTTTTGTGCACTGAAGTCAGTGCATAATCTTCACCCTGCCCTTGGCTTCCAAGCCTTGGTTATTTGCTGCTTCTTTTAGCTGTTTCTTTGCTGCTTTACTTTCCAAGCCTTGGTTCATATCAGTTACATGTTTAGCTCACTGCCATAGTGCATTGCCACTCTTATTAGCCTAGGAAAACTTCTCATATGCTCCTCTCCCTGTGGACAAACCCCTACTCACCCTTTTATTACAAATCTTGACCTTGTATACTTGCAAGCTTTTGTGTGTCTTTGCATTTCACACCAACGTGTCACTAGAGTCTTCTGACATGTCACTGATGACGTGGACTTCTGCTGACGTGGCGAGCCCAGTCAACTGGTTGGGCCGTATCGGTCTTGTTCGTTTTGAACCGTACTGAACTGGTTCGATCTGAACCGAACCGGTCTGACACTGAACCTGTTTGTGAACCGGGAGATGGATCCTTGGATGGGCAGATCTTACGGTCAAGATCTTCTATATTTGACGGACATGATTCGCTGGATCTGAAGCTGTACAGGAAGCTGGACTTATAGATTTGTACAGGATAAGTGCTTTTGTAATGATTTTTGCAACATTTATATCTCTTACTGTGCTGCAAAGCTTCTACTACTGCCTTCGCAACGGTTTCTGTAACTGTTTGCAACGTTTCTTCAACCTTCGCAACAGTTACGTAAGAACCCTATTTTTTTATTTTTTCTTGCTGATTTTTGTTGGAATCTCGTTCATGATTTTTCTGAGGCTTCTCTCACTGGTAAACACGATCGTTTTACTCGAATCCCCTTAGTCGGCGCCAATGTGTGTACCCAAAATAAATTCTAGGCACTAAACACGATGATATGATGATGATTAGGGTTAGAAAAACGATCAAAAATAAATAAGAAGACAAGAATTTACGTGGTTCGGAATGTGTTGCCTGCATCCACGGAAGAACAGAGAGGTATTTTATTGATGTATTTGATACAAGGGTGTTTTTCTCCGGGTTAGCTAACCTAATATTCCCTCTATTCTTGGGTTTAGGATACATGTATTTATAGAGTTTATGTAACCCTAATTTTGATGTAAACTTCATGTGCAAGCAACTTGGGAAACAAGCCTTCGGGAAACTTCTAGAATCTTCCGTCATGGGCTGGATAGACGGGCTTGATTACGGGCTCACCGTGTATAAAATACACGGTACAAACATCGCCCCCTCTTAACCTCCAACTTGTTGGTGGTTAAGAAAATTGTTTATCCTTTTGCGTCGAACGTTGATGATGAAACTCGCCCCCAAACGTGAGTAGAGATATTACGAAGACGCCCTCCGCTGTAATTACCTGCAAAAAAAAAAATGAAAAGTAAAAAAAAAATATATATTGCTCACGTGCTAGGCGAGACTTTTTGCCACGTGGTGGACTTTTGATGCTCGAGAGCTAGTCTAGTCTTAAGTGAAACGTAATGTGCTTGCCGCTGGGGCAAGGCTTTTTGCTCGCGACGTAACAAGGCTGTAGCGCTCGATGCTCGGGAAGGCTGGCTGTATTTCTGGTGTTGAGTACGAGTCTTTGGACCAACATCAGGCGTTGGGCTCGTGGTTGAGAAGAGACTTTATGCTTTCCAAGGTACAAGTCTTTCGTACTCGCGTGCAAGACGAGATTTTATGCTTGAGAAAGCAAGACTTAAGTGCTCATGTGCAAGGTGAGGCTTTAGGTGCTTGAGATTTGATTCAAGGCTAAATATTGAAGGGTCTAAGCAATCCTCATCTCGAACTCTCGATCATGTCGCTATCCACGAACCTTGAACCCGATCATGTCGTTGTCCACGAACCTCGAACCCGATCATGTTACTGCTCTAAGTGCACATCCAAGTTTCTAGTACACTGGATTTTTTGTTTCCATGTTATAGGGAATTGAAAGACGATTCTCTATCGAGCCAAAAATCACTTAATTCGGACTTAAAACGAAGAAGTTATTGACGAAACAAGCTTTGAACGAAACGCGCGTTGTTGCATACATGGCAGTGATGACTGTGCAGAATTGCTGACGTGTTACTGTTTATTGGGATGACTTTATGACGTGGCGTACGAACGGGGCTGACGTGGCAGCTGACGCGGCAAAACAGCCAGCATCCTGTGACGCTGACGTGGCAAAATTTGATGATGTGTCGTTCCTGACTGGACTGTGTGCTGATATGGCACTGCTGGTGTGGATTATTCCGCTGACGTGTCATTAGAGTCTTCTGACATGTCACTGATGACGTGGACTTCTGCTGACGTGCGCGAGCCCAGTCAACTGGTTGGGCCGTATCGGTCTGGTTCGTTTTGAACCGTACTGAACTGATTCGATCTGAACCGAACCGGTCTGACACTGAACCTGTTTGTGAACCGGGAGCTGGATCCTTGGATGGGCAGATCTTACGGTCAAGATCTTCTATATCTGACGGACATGATTCGCTGGATCTGAAACTGTACAGGAAGCTGGACTTATAGGGTTGTACAGGATAAGTGCTTTTGTAATGATTTTTGCAACATTTATATCTCTTACTGTGCTGCAAAGATTCTACTACTGCCTTCGCAACGGTTTCTGTAACTGTTTGCAACGTTTCTTCAACCTTCGCAACAGTTACGTAAGAACCCTATTTTTTTATTTTTTCTTGCTGATTTTTGTTGGAATCTCGTTCATGATTTTTCTGAGGCTTCTCTCACTGGTAAACACGATCGTTTTACTCGAATCCCCTTAGTCGGCGCCAATGTCTGTACCCAAAATAAATTCTAGGCACTAAACACGATGATTTGATGATGATTAGGGTTAGAAAAACGATCAAAAATAAATAAGAAGACAAGAATTTACGTGGTTCGGAATGTGTTGCCTGCATCCACGGAAGAACGGAGAGGTATTTTATTGATGTATTTGATACAAGGGTGTTTTTCTCCGGGTTAGCTAACCTAATATTCCCTCTATTCTTGGGTTTAGGATACATGTATTTATAGAGTTTATGTAACCCTAATTTTGATGTAAATTTCATGTGCAAGCAACTTGGGAAACAAGCCTTCGGGAAACTTCTAGAATCTTCCGTCATAGGCTGGCTAGACGGGCTTGATTACGGGTTCACCGTGTATAAAATACACGGTACAAACATCGCCCCCTCTTAACCTCCAACTTGTTGGTGGTTAAGAAAATTGTTTATCCTTTTGCGTCGAACGTTGATGATGAAACTCGCCCCCAAGCGTGAGTAGAGATATTACGAAGACGCCCTCCGCTGTAATTACCTGCAAAAAAAAATGAAAAGTAAAAAAAAAAATATATATTGCTCACGTGCTAGGCGAGACTTTTTGCCACGTGGTGGACTTTTGATGCTCGAGAGCTAGTCTAGTCTTAAGTGAAACGTAATGTGCTTGCCGCTGGGGCAAGGCTTTTTGCTCGCGACGTAACAAGGTTGTAGCGCTCGCTGCTCGAGAAGGCTGGCTGTATTTCTTGTGTTGAGTACGAGTCTTTGGACCAACATCAGGCGTTGGGCTCGTGGTTGAGAAGAGACTTTATGCTTTCCAAGGTACAAGTCTTTCATACTCACGTGCAAGACGAGATTTTATGCTTGCGAAAGCAAGACTTAAGTGCTCACGTGCAAGGTGAGGCTTTAGGTGCTTTCTATTTTATGCAAGGCTAAATATTGAAGGGTCTAAGCAATCCTCATATCGAACTCTTGATCATGTCGCTATCCACGAACCTTGAACCCGATCATGTCGTTGTCCACGAACCTCGAACCCGATCATGTTACTGCTCTAAGTGCACATCCAAGTTTCTAGTACACTGGATTTTTTGATTCCATGTTGTAGGGAATTGAAAGAAGATTCTAACGAGCCAAAAATCACTTAATTCGGACTTAAAACGAAGAAGTTATTGACGAAACAAGCTTTGAACGAAAAAAGCGATGTTGCATACATGGCAGTGATGACTGTGCAGAATTGCTGACGTGTTACTGTTTACTGGGATGACTTTCTGACGTGGCGTACGAACGGGCTGACGCGGCAAAACAGCCAGCATCCTGTGACGCTGACGTGGAAAAATTTGATGATGTGTCGTTCCTGACTGGACTGTGTGCTGATATGGCACTGCTGGTGTGAATTATTCCGCTGACGTGTCATTAGAGTCTTCTGACATGTCACTGATGACGTGGACTTCTGCTGACGTGGCGAGCCCAGTCAACTGGTTGGGCCGTATCGGTCTTGTTCGTTTTGAACCGTACTGAACTGGTTCGATCTGAACCGAACCGGTCTGACACTGAACCTGTTTGTGAACCGGGAGCTGGATCCTTGGATGGGCAGATCTTACGGTCAAGATCTTCTATATCTGACGGACATGATTCGCTGGATCTGAAGCTGTACAGGAAGCTGGACTTATAGGGTTGTACAGGATAAGTGCTTTTGTAATGATTTTTGCAACATTTATATCTCTTACTGTGCTGCAAAGCTTCTACTACTTCCTTCGCAACGGTTTCTGTAACTGTTTGCAACGTTTCTTCAACCTTTGCAACAGTTACGTAAGAACCCTATTTTTTTATTTTTTCTTGCTGATTTTTGTTGGAATCTCGTTCATGATTTTTCTGAGGCTTCTCTCACTGGTAAACACGATCGTTTTACTCGAATCCCCTTAGTCGGCGCCAATGTCTGTACCCAAAATAAATTCTAGGCACTAAACACGATGATTTGATGATGATTAGGGTTAGAAAAACGATCCAAAATAAATAAGAAGACAAGAATTTACGTGGTTCGGAATGTGTTGCCTGCATCCACGGAAGAACGGAGAGGTATTTTATTGATGTATTTGATACAAGGGTGTTTTTCTCCGGGTTAGCTAACCTAATATTCCCTCTATTCTTGGGTTTAGGATACATGTATTTATAGAGTTTATGTAACCCTAATTTTGATGTAAACTTCATGTGCAAGCAACTTGGGAAACAAGCCTTCGGGAAACTTCTAGAATCTTCCGTCATGGGCTGGCTAGACGGGCTTGATTACGGGCTCACCGTGTATAAAATACACGGTACAAACATCGCCCCCTCTTAACCTCCAACTTGTTGGTGGTTAAGAAAATTGTTTATCCTTTTGCGTCGAACGTTGATGATGAAACTCGCCCCCAAGCGTGAGTAGAGATATTACGAAGACGCCCTCCGCTGTAATTACCTACAAAAAAAAAAATAAAAAGTAAAAAAAAAATATATATTGCTCACGTGCTAGGCGAGACTTTTTGCCACGTGGTGGAATTTTGATGCTCGAGACCTAGTCTAGTCTTAAGTGAAACGTAATGTGCTTGCCGCTGGGACAAGGCTTTTTGCTCGCGACGTAACAGGGCTGTAGCGCTCGCTGCTCGGGAAGGCTGGATGTATTTCTTGTGTTGAGTACGAGTCTTTGGAACAACATCAGGCGTTGGGCTCGTGGTTGAGAAGAGATTTTATGCTTTCCAAGGTACAAGTCTTTCATACTCACGTGCAAGACGAGATTTTATGCTTGCGAAAGCAAGACTTAAGTGCTCACGTGCAAGGTGAGGCTTTAGGTGCTTTCTATTTTATGCAAGGCTAAATATTGAAGGGTCTAAGAAATCCTCATCTCGAACTCTCGATCATGTCGCTATCCACGAACCTTGAACCCGATCATGTCGTTGTCCACGAACCTCGAACCCGATCATGTTACTGCTCTAAGTGCACATCCAAGTTTCTAGTACACTGGATTTTTTGTTTCCATGTTGTAGGGAATTGAAATAAGATTCTAACGAGCCAAAAATCACTTAATTCGGACTTAAAACGAATAAGTTATTGACGAAACAAGCTTTGAACGAAACGCGCGATGTTGCATACATGGCAGTGATGACTGTGCAGAATTGCTGACGTGTTACTGTTTACAGGGATGACTTTCTGACGTGGCGTACGAACGGGGCTAACGTGGCAGCTGACGCGGCAAAACAGCCAGCATCCTGTGACGCTGACGTGGCAAAATTTGATGATGTGTCGTTCCTGACTGGACTGTATGCTGATATGGCACTGCTGGTGTGGATTATTCCGCTGACGTGTCATTAGAGTCTTCTGACATGTCACTAATGACGTGGACTTCTGCTGACGTGGCGAGCCCAGTCAACTGGTTGGGCCGTATCGGTCTTGTTCGTTTTGAACCGTACTGAACTTGTTCGATCTGAACCGAACCGGTCTGACACTGAACCTGTTTGTGAACCGGGAGCTGGATCCTTGGATGGGCAGATCTTACGGTCAAGATCTTCTATATCTGACGGACATGATTCGCTGGATCTGAAGCTGTACAGGAAGCTGGACTTATAGGGTTGTACAGGATAAGTGCTTTTGTAATGATTTTTGCAACATTTATATCTCTTACTGTGCTGCAAAGCTTCTACTACTGCCTTCGCAACGGTTTCTGTAACTGTTTGCAACGTTTCTTCAACCTTTGCAACAGTTACGTAAGAACCCTATTTTTTTATTTTTTCTTGCTGATTTTTGTTGGAATCTCGTTCATGATTTTTCTGAGGCTTCTCTCACTGGTAAACACGATCGTTTTACTCGAATCCCCTTAGTCGGCGCCAATGTCTGTACCCAAAATAAATTCTAGGCACTAAACACGATGATTTGATGATGATTAGGGTTAGAAAAACGATCCAAAATAAATAAGAAGACAAGAATTTACGTGGTTCGGAATGTGTTGCCTGCATCCACGGAAGAACGGAGAGGTATTTTATTGATGTATTTGATACAAGGGTGTTTTTCTCCGGGTTAGCTAACCTAATATTCCCTCTATTCTTGGGTTTAGGATACATGTATTTATAGAGTTTATGTAACCCTAATTTTGATGTAAACTTCATGTGCAAGCAACTTGGGAAACAAGCCTTCGAGAAACTTCTAGAATCTTCCGTCATGGGCTGGCTAGACGGGCTTGATTACGGGCTCACCGTGTATAAAATACACGGTACAAACATCGCCCCCTCTTAACCTCCAACTTGTTGGTGGTTAAGAAAATTGTTTATCCTTTTGCGTCGAACGTTGATGATGAAACTCGCCCCCAAGCGTGAGTAGAGATATTACGAAGACGCCCTCCGTTGTAATTACCTGCAAAAAAAAAAATGAAAAGTAAAAAAAAAATATATATATTGCTCACGTGCTAGGCGAGACTTTTTGCCACGTGGTGGACTTTTGATGCTCGAGACCTAGTCTAGTCTTAAGTGAAACGTAATGTGCTTGCCGCTGGGGCAAGGCTTTTTGCTCGCGACGTAACAAGGATGTAGCGCTCGCTGCTCGGGAAGGCTGGCTGTATTTCTTGTTTTGAGTACGAGTCTTTGGACCAACATCAGGCGTTGGGCTCGTGGTTGAGAAGAGACTTTATGCTTTCCAAGGTACAAGTCTTTCATACTCACGTGCAAGACGAGATTTTATGCTTGCGAAAGCAAGACTTAAGTGCTCACGTGCAAGGTGAGGCTTTAGGTGCTTTCTATTTTATGCAAGGCTAAATATTGAAGGGTCTAAGCAATCCTCATATCGAACTCTCGATCATGTCGCTATCCACGAACCTTGAACCCGATCATGTCTTTGTCCACGAACCTCGAACCCGATCATGTTACTTCTCTAAGTGCACATCCAAGTTTCTAGTACACTGGATTTTTTGTTTCCATGTTGTAGGGAATTGAAATAAGATTCTAACGAGCCAAAAATCACTTAATTCGGACTTAAAACGAAGAAGTTATTGACGAAACAAGCTTTGAACGAAACGCGCGATGTTGCATACATGGCAGTGATGACTGTGCAGAATTGCTGACGTGTTACTGTTTACTGGGATGACTTTCTGACGTGGCGTACGAACGGGGCTGACGTGGCAGCTGACGCGGCAAAACAGCCAGCATCCTGTGACGCTGACGTGGCAAAATTTGATGATGTGTCGTTCCTGACTGGACTGTGTGCTGATATGGCACTGCTGGTGTGGATTATTCCGCTGACGTGTCATTAGAGTCTTCTGACATGTCACTGATGACGTGGATTTCTACTGACATGGCGAGCCCTGTCAACTGGTTGGGCCGTATCGGTCTGGTTCGTTTCGAACCGTACTGAACTGGTTCGATCTGAACCGAACCGGTCTGGCACTGAACCTGTTTGTGAACCGGGAGCTGGATCCTGGCTAGACAGATCTCACGGTCAAGATCTTCTATATCTGACGGACATGATTCGCTGGATCTGAAGCTGTACAGGAAGCTGGACTTATAGGGTTGTACAGGATTAGTGCTTTTGTAATGATTTTTGCAACATTTATATCTCTTACTGTGCTGCAAAGCTTCTACTACTTCCTTCGCAACGGTTTCTGTAACTGTTTGCAACGTTTCTTCAACCTTCGCAACAGTTACGTAAGAACCCTATTTTTTTATTTTTTCTGGCTGATTTTTGTTGGAATCTCGTTCATGATTTTTCTGAGGCTTCTCTCACTGGTAAACACGATCATTTTACTCGAATCCCCTTAGTCGGCGCCAATGTTTGTACCCAAAATAAATTCTAGGAACTAAACACGATGATTTGATGATGATTAGGATTAGAAAAACGATCAAAAATAAATAAGAAGACAAGAATTTACGTGGTTCGGAATGTGTTACCTACATCCACGGAAGAACGGAGAGGTATTTTATTGATGTATTTGATACAAGGGTGTTTTTCTCCGGGTTAGCTAACCTAATATTCCCTCTATTCTTGGGTTTAGGATACATGTATTTATAGAGTTTATGTAACCCTAATTTTGATGTAAACTTCATGTGCAAGCAACTTGGGAAACAAGCCTTCGGGAAACTTCTAGAATCTTCCGTCATGGGCTGGCTAGACGGGCTTGATTACGGGCTCACCGTGTATAAAATACACGTTACAAACATCGCCCCCTCTTAACCTCCAACTTGTTGGTGGTTAAGAAAATTGTTTATCCTTTTGCGTCGAACGTTGATGATGAAACTCGCCCCCAAGCGTGAGTAGAGATATTGCGAAGACGCCCTCCGCTATAATTACTTGCAAAAAAAAAATGAAAAGTAAAAAAAAAAATATATATTGCTCACGTGCTAGGCGAGACTTTTTGCCACGTGGTGGACTTTTGATGCTCGAGAGCTAGTCTAGTCTTAAGTGAAACGTAATGTGCTTGCCGCTGGGGCAAGGCTTTTTGCTCGCGACGTAACAAGGCTGTAGCGCTCGCTGCTCGGGAAGGCTGGCTGTATTTCTTGTGTTGAGTACGAGTCTTTGGACCAACATCAGGCGTTGGGCTCGTGGTTGAGAAGAGACTTTATGCTTTCCAAGGTACAAGTCTTTCATACTCACGTGCAAGACGAGATTTTATGCTTGCGAAAGCAAGACTTAAGTGCTCACGTGCAAGGTGAGGCTTTAGGTGCTTTCTATTTTATGCAAGGCTAAATATTGAAGGGTCTAAGCAATCCTCATATCGAACTCTCGATCATGTCGTTATCCACGAACCTTGAACCCGATCATGTCGTTGTCCACGAACCTCGAACCCGATCATGTTACTGCTCTAAGTCCACATCCAAGTTTCTAGTACACTGGATTTTTTATTTCCATGTTGTAGGGAATTGAAAGAAGATTCTAACGAGCCAAAAATCACTTAATTCGGACTTAAAACGAAGAAGTTATTGACGAAACAAGCTTTGAACGAAACGCGCGATGTTGCATACATGGCAGTGATGACTGTGCAGAATTGCTGACGTGTTACTGTTTACTGGGATGACTTTCTGACGTGGCGTACGAACGGGGCTGACGTGGCAGCTGACGCGGCAAAACAGCCAGCATCCTGTGACGCTGACGTGGCAAAATTTGATGATGTGTCGTTCCTGACTGGACTGTGTGCTGATATGGCACTGCTGGTGTGGATTATTCCCCTGACGTGTCATTAGAGTCTTCTGACATGTCACTGATGACGTGGACTTCTGCTGACGTGGCGAGCCCAGTCAACTGGTTGGGCCGTATCGGTCTTGTTCGTTTTGAACCGTACTGAACTTGTTCGATCTGAACCGAACCGGTCTGACACTGAACCTGTTTGTGAACCGGGAGCTGGATCCTTGGATGGGCAGATCTTACGGTCAAGATCTTCTATATCTGACGGACATGATTCGCTGGATCTGAAGCTGTACAGGAAGCTGGACTTATAGGGTTGTACAGGATAAGTGCTTTTGTAATGATTTTTGCAACATTTATATCTCTTACTGTGCTGCAAAGCTTCTACTACTGCCTTCGCAACGGTTTCTGTAACTGTTTGCAACGTTTCTTCAACCTTCGCAACAGTTACGTAAGAACCCTATTTTTTTATTTTTTCTTGCTGATTTTTGTTGGAATCTCGTTCATGATTTTTCTGAGGCTTCTCTCACTGCTAAACACGATCGTTTTACTCGAATCCCCTTAGTCGGCGCCAATGTCTGTACCCAAAATAAATTCTAGGCACTAAACACGATGATTTGATGATGATTAGGGTTAGAAAAACGATCAAAAATAAATAAGAAGACAAGAATTTACGTGGTTCGGAATGTGTTGCCTGCATCCACGGAAGAACGGAGAGGTATTTTATTGATGTATTTGATACAAGGGTGTTTTTCTCCGGGTTAGCTAACCTAATATTCCCTCTATTCTTGGGTTTAGGATACATGTATTTATAGAGTTTATGTAACCCTAATTTTGATGTAAACTTCATGTGCAAGCAACTTGGGAAACAAGCCTTCGGGAAACTTCTAGAATCTTCCGTCATGGGCTGGCTAGACGGGCTTGATTACGGGCTCACCGTGTATAAAATACACGGTACAAACATCGCCCCCTCTTAACCTCCAACTTGTTGGTGGTTAAGAAAATTGTTTATCCTTTTGCGTCGAACGTTGATGATGAAACTCGCCCCCAAGCGTGAGTAGAGATATTACGAAGACGCCCTCCGCTGTAATTACCTGCAAAAAAAAAAATAAAAAGTAAAAAAAAAATATATATTGCTCACGTGCTAGGCGAGACTTTTTGCCACGTGGTGGAATTTTGATGCTCGAGACCTAGTCTAGTCTTAAGTGAAACGTAATGTGCTTGCCGCTGGGACAAGGCTTTTTGCTCGCGACGTAACAGGGCTGTAGCGCTCGCTGCTCGGGAAGGCTGGCTGTATTTCTTGTGTTGAGTACGAGTCTTTGGAACAACATCAGGCGTTGGGCTCGTGGTTGAGAAGAGACTTTATGCTTTCCAAGGTACAAGTCTTTCATACTCACGTGCAAGACGAGATTTTATGCTTGCGAAAGCAAGACTTAAGTGCTCACGTGCAAGGTGAGGCTTTAGGTGCTTTCTATTTTATGCAAGGCTAAATATTGAAGGGTCTAAGAAATCCTCATCTCGAACTCTCGATCATGTCGCTATCCACGAACCTTGAACCCGATCATGTCGTTGTCCACGAACCTCGAACCCGATCATGTTACTGCTCTAAGTGCACATCCAAGTTTCTAGTACACTGGATTTTTTGTTTCCATGTTGTAGGGAATTGAAATAAGATTCTAACGAGCCAAAAATCACTTAATTCGGACTTAAAACGAATAAGTTATTGACGAAACAAGCTTTGAACGAAACGCGCGATGTTGCATACATGGCAGTGATGACTGTGCAGAATTGCTGACGTGTTACTGTTTACAGGGATGACTTTCTGACGTGGTGTACGAACGGGGCTGACGTGGCAGCTGACGCGGCAAAACAGCCAGCATCCTGTGACGCTGACGTGGCAAAATTTGATGATGTGTCGTTCCTGACTGGACTGTATGCTGATATGGCACTGCTGGTGTGGATTATTCCGCTGACGTGTCATTAGAGTCTTCTGACATGTCACTGATGACGTGGACTTCTGCTGACGTGGCGATCCCAGTCAACTGGTTGGGCCGTATCGGTCTTGTTCGTTTTGAACCGTACTGAACTGGTTCGATCTGAACCGAACCGGTCTGACACTGAACCTGTTTGTGAACCGGGAGCTGGATCCTTGGATGGGCAGATCTTACGGTCAAGATCTTCTATATCTGACGGACATGATTCGCTAGATCTGAAGCTGTACAGGAAGCTGGACTTATAGGGTTGTACAGGATAAGTGCTTTTGTAATGATTTTTGCAACATTTATATCTCTTATTGTGCTGCAAAGCTTCTACTACTGCCTTCGCAACGATTTCTGTAACTGTTTGCAACGTTTCTTCAACCTTCGCAACAGTTACGTTAGAACCCTATTTTTTTATTTTTTCTTGCTGATTTTTGTTGGAATCTCGTTCATGATTTTTCTGAGGCTTCTCTCACTGGTAAACACGATCGTTTTACTCGAATCCCCTTAGTCGGCGCCAATGTCTGTACCCAAAATAAATTCTAGTTACTAAACACGATGATTTGATGATGATTAGGGTTAGAAAAACGATCAAAAATAAATAAGAAGACAAGAATTTACGTGGTTCGGAATGTGTTGCCTGCATCCACGGAAGAACGGAGAGGTATTTTATTGATGTATTTGATACAAGGGTGTTTTTCTCCGGGTTAGCTAACCTAATATTCCCTCTATTCTTGGGTTTAGGATACATGTATTTATAGAGTTTATGTAACCCTAATTTTGATGTAAACTTCATGTGCAAGCAACTTGGGAAACAAGCCTTCGGGAAACTTCTAGAATCTTCCGTCATGGGCTGGCTAGACGGGCTTGATTACGGGCTCACCGTGTATAAAATACACGGTACAAACATCGCCCCCTCTTAACCTCCAACTTGTTGGTGGTTAAGAAAATTGTTTATCCTTTTGCGTCGAACGTTGATGATGAAACTCACCCCCAAGCGTGAGTAGAGATATTGCGAAGACGCCCTCCGCTCTAATTACCTGCAAAAAAAAAAAATGAAAAGTAAAAAAAAAAAAATATATTGCTCACGTGCTAGGCGATACTTTTTGCCACGTGGTGGACTTTTGATGCTCGAGAGCTAGTCTAGTCTTAAGTGAAACGTAATGTGCTTGCCGCTGGGGCAAGGCTTTTTGCTCGCAACGTAACAAGGCTTTAGCGCTCGCTTCTCGGGAAGGCTGGATGTATTTCTTGTGTTGAGTACGAGTCTTTGGACCAACATCGGGCGTTGGGCTCGTGGTTGAGAAGAGACTTTATGCTTGCCAAGGTACAAGTCTTTCATACTCGCGTGCAAGACGAGATTTTATGCTTGAGAAAGCAAGACTTAAGTGCTCACGTGCAAGGTGAGGCTTTAGGTTCTTGCGATTTCATGCAAGGCTAAATATTGAAGGGTCTAATCAATCCTCATCTCGAACTCTCGATCATGTCGCTATCCACGAACCTTGAACCCGATCATGTCGTTGTCCACGAACCTCGAACCCGATCATGTTACTGCTCTAAGTGCACATCCAAGTTTCTAGTACACTGGATTTTTTGTTTCCATGTTGTAGGGAATTGAAAGACGATTCTAACGAGCCAAAAATCACTTAATTCGGACTTAAAACGAAGAAGTTATTGACGAAACAAGCTTTGAACGAAACGCACGATGTTGCATACATGGCAGTGATGACTGTGTAGAATTGCTGACGTGTTACTGTTTATTGGGATGACTTTCTGACGTGGCGTACGAACGGGGCTGACGTGGCAGCTGACGCGGCAAAACAGCCAGCATCCTGTGACGCTGACGTGGAAAAATTTGATGATGTGTCGTTCCTGACTGGACTGTGTGCTGATATGGCACTGCTGGTGTGGATTATTCCGCTGACGTGTCATTAGAGTCTTCTGACATTTCACTGATGACGTGGACTTCTGCTGACGTGGCGAGCCCAGTCAACTGGTTGGGCCGTATCGGTCTTGTTCGTTTTGAACCTTACTGAACTGGTTCGATCTGAACCGAACCTGTCTGACACTGAACCTGTTTGTGAACCGGGAGCTGGATCCTTGGCTAGGAAGATCTTACGGTCAAGATCTTCTATATCTTACGGACATGATTCGCTGGATCTGAAGCTGTACAGGAAGCTGGACTTATAGGGTTGTACAGGATAAGTGGTTTTGTAATGATTTTTGCAACATTTATATCTCTTACTGTGCTGCAAAGCTTCTACTACTGCCTTCGCAACGGTTTCTGTAACTGTTTGCAACGTTTCTTCAACCTTCGCAACAGTTACGTAAGAACCCTATTTTTTTATTTTTTCTTGCTGATTTTTGTTGGAATCTCGTTCATGATTTTTCTGAGGCTTCTCTCACTGGTAAACACGATCGTTTTACTCGAATCCCCTTAGTCGGCGCCAATGTCTGTACCCAAAATAAATTCTAGGCACTAAACACGATGATTTGATGATGATTAGGGTTAGAAAAACGATCAAAAATAAATAAGAAGACAAGAATTTACGTGGTTCGGAATGTGTTGCCTGCATCCACGGAAGAACGGAGAGGTATTTTATTGATGTATTTGATACAAGGGTGTTTTTCTCCGGGTTATCTAACCTAATATTCCCTCTATTCTTGGGTTTAGGATACATGTATTTATAGAGTTTATGTAACCCTAATTTTGATGTAAACTTCATGTGCAAGCAACTTGGGAAACAAGCCTTCGGGAAACTTCTAGAATCTTCCGTCATGGGCTGGCTAGACGGGCTTGATTACGGGCTCACCGTGTATAAAATACACGGTACAAACATCGCCCCCTCTTAACCTCCAACTTGTTGGTGGTTAAGAAAATTGTTTATCCTTTTGCGTCGAACGTTGATGATGAAACTCTCCCCCAATCGTGAGTAGAGATATTGCGAAGACGCCCTCCGCTGTAATTACCTGCAAAAAAAAAAATGAAAAGTAAAAAAAAAAATATATTGCTCACGTGCTAGGAGAGAGTTTTTGCCACGTGGTGGACTTTTGATGCTCGAGAGCTAGTCTAGTCTTAAGTGAAACGTAATGTGCTTGCGGCTGGGGCAAGGCTTTTTGCTCGCGACGTAACAAGGCTGTAGCGCTCGCTGCTCGGGAAGGCTGGATATATTTCTTGTGTTGAGTACGAGTCTTTGGACCAACATCGGGCGTTGGGCTCGTGGTTGAGAAGAGACTTTATGCTTTCCAAGGTACAAGTCTTTCATACTCGCGTGCAACACGAGATTTTATGCTTGCGAAAGCAAGACTTAAGTGCTCACGTGCGAGGTGAGGCTTTAGGTGCTTGCGATTTTATGCAAGGCTAAATATTGAAGGGTCTAAGCAATCCTCATCTCGAACTCTCGATCATGTCGCTATCCACGAACCTTGAACCCGATCATGTCGTTGTCCACGAACCTCGAACCCGATCATGTTACTGCTCTAAGTGCACATCCAAGTTTCTAATACACTGGATTTCTTGTTTCCATGTTGTAGGGAATTGAAAGACGATTCTAACGAGCCAAAAATCACTTAATTCGGACTTAAAACGAAGAAGTTATTGACGAAACAAGCTTTGAACGAAACCCGCGCTGTTGCATACATGGCAGTGATGACTGTGCAGAATTGCTGACGTGTTACTGCTGATTGGGATGACTTTCTGACGTGGCAGCTGACACGACAAAACAGCCAGCATCCTGAGGCGCTGACGTGGCAAAATTTGATGATGTGTCGTTCCTGACTGGACTGTGTGCTGATGTGGCACCGCTTGTGTGGATTATTCCTCTGACGTGTCATTAGAGTCTGCTGACATGTCACTGATGACATGGACTTATGCTGACATGGCGAGTTCAGTCAATTGGTTGGGTCGTATCGGTCTGGTTCGTTTTGAACCGTACTGAACTGGTTCGCTCTGAACCGAACCAGTCTGACACTGAACCTATTTGTGAACCGGGAGCTGGGTCCTTGGCAGGACAGATCTTACGGTCAAGATCTTCTATATCTGACGGACATGATTCGCTGGATCTGAAGCTGAACAGGAAGCTGGACTTATAGGGTTGTACAAGATAAGTGCTTTTGTAATGATTTCTGCAACATTTATATCTGTTACTGTGCTGCAAAGCTTCTACTACTGCCTTCGCAACGGTTTCTGTAACTGTTTCAACGTTTTCTTCAACCTTCGCAACAGTTACGTAAGAACCCTATTCTTTTATTTTTTTCTTGCTGATTTTTGTTGGAATCTCGTTCATGATTTTTCTGAGGCTTCTTTCACTGGTAAACACGATCGTTTTACTCGAATCCCCTTAGTCAGCGCCAATGTCTGTACCCAAAATAAATTCTAGGCACTAAACACGATGATTTGATGATGATTAGGGTTAGAAAAACGATCAAAAATAAATAAGAAGACAAGAATTTACGTGGTTCGGAATGTGTTGCCTGCATCCACGGAAGAACGGAGAGGTATTTTATTGATGTATTTGATACAAGGGTGTTTTTCTCCGGGTTAGCTAACCTAATATTCCCTCTATTCTTGGGTTTAGGATACATGTATTTATAGAGTTTATGTAACCCTAATTTTGATGTAAACTTCATGTGCAAGCAACTTGGGAAACAAGCCTTCGGGAAACTTCTAGAATCTTCCGTCATGGGCTGGCTAGACGGGCTTGATTACGGGCTCACCGTGTATAAAATACACGGTACAAACATCGCCCCCTCTTAACCTCCAACTTGTTGGTGGTTAAGAAAATTGTTTATCCTTTTGCGTCGAACGTTGATGATGAAACTCGCCCCCAAGCGTGAGTAGAGATATTGCGAAGACGCCCTCCGCTGTAATTACCTGCAAAAAAAAAATGAAAAGTAAAAAAAAAAAATATATTGCTCATGTGCTAGGCGAGACTTTTTGCCACGTGGTGGACTTTTGATGCTCGAGAGCTAGTCTAGTCTTAAGTGAAACGTAATGTGCTTGTCGCTGGGGCAAGGCTTTTTGCTCGCGACGTAACAAGGCTGTAGCGCTCGCTGCTCGGGAAGGCTGGCTGTATTTCTTGTGTTGAGTACGAGTCTTTGGACCAACATCAGGCGTTGGGCTCGTGGTTGAGAAGAGACTTTATGCTTTCCAAGGTACAAGTCTTTCATACTCACGTGCAAGACGAGATTTTATGCTTGCGAAAGCAAGACTTAAGTGCTCACGTGCAAGGTGAGGCTTTAGGTGCTTTCTATTTTATGCAAGGCTAAAAATTGAAGGGTCTAAGCAATCCTCATATCGAACTCTCGATCATGTCGCTATCCACGAACCTTGAACCCGATCATGTCTTTGTCCACGAACCTCGAACCCGATCATGTTACTGCTCTAAGTGCACATCCAAGTTTCTAGTACACTGGATTTTTTGTTTCCATGTTGTAGGGAATTGAAAGAAGATTCTAACGAGCCAAAAATCACTTAATTCGGACTTAAAACGAAGAAGTTATTGACGAAACAAGCTTTGAACGAAACGCGCGATGTTGCATACATGGCAGCGATGACTGTGCAGAATTGCTGACGTGTTACTGTTTACTGGGATGACTTTCTGACGTGGCGTACGAACGGGCTGACGTGGCAGCTGACGCGGCAAAACAGCCAGCATCCTGTGACGCTGACGTGGCAAAATTTGATGATGTGTCGTTCCTGACTGGACTGTGTGCTGATGTGGCACTGCTGGTGTGGATTATTCCGTTGACGTGTCATTAGAGTCTGCTGACATGTCACTGATGACGTGGACTTCTGCTGACGTGGCGAGCCCAGTCAACTGGTTGGGCCGTATCGGTCTTGTTCGTTTTGAACCGTACTGAACTGGTTCGATCTGAACCGAACCGGTCTGACACTGAACCTGTTTGTGAACCGGGAGCTGGATCCTTGGATGGGAAGATCTTACGGTCAAGATCTTCTATATCTGACGGACATGATTCGCTGGATCTGAAGCTGTACAGGAAGCTGGACTTATAGGGTTGTACAGGATAAGTGCTTTTGTAATGATTTTTGCAACATTTATATCTCTTACTGTGCTGCAAAGCTTCTACTACTGCCTTCGCAAAGGTTTCTGTAACTGCTTGCAACGTTTCTTCAACCTTCGCAACAGTTACGTAAGAACCCTATTTTTTTATTTTTTCTTGCTAATTTTTGTTGGAATCTCGTTCATGATTTTTCTGAGGCTTCTCTCACTGGTAAACACGATCGTTTTACTCGAATCCCCTTAGTCGGCGCCAATGTCTGTACCCAAAATAAATTCTAGGCACTAAACACGATGATTTGATGATGATTAGGGTTAGAAAAACGATCAAAAATAAATAAGAAGACAAGAATTTACGTGGTTCGGAATGTGTTGCCTGCATCCACGGAAGAACGGAGAGGTATTTTATTGATGTATTTGATACAAGGGTGTTTTTCTCCGGGTTAGCTAACCTAATATTCCCTCTATTCTTGGGTTTAGGATACATGTATTTATAGAGTTTATGTAACCCTAATTTTGATGTAAACTTCATGTGCAAGCAACTTGGGAAACAAGCCTTCGGGAAACTTCTAGAATCTTCCGTCATGGGCTGGCTAGACGGGCTTGATTACGGGCTCACCGTGTATAAAATACACGGTACAAACATCGCCCCCTCTTAACCTCCAACTTGTTGGTGGTTAAGAAAATTGTTTATCCTTTTGCGTCGAACGTTGATGATGAAACTCGCCCCCAAGCGTGAGTAGAGATATTGCGAAGACGCCCTCCGCTGTAATTACCTGCAAAAAAAAAATGAAAAGTAAAAAAAAAAATATATATTGCTCATGTGCTAGGCGAGACTTTTTGCCACGTGGTGGACTTTTGATGCTCGAGAGCTAGTCTAGTCTTAAGTGAAACGTAATGTGCTTGCCGCTAGGGCAAGGCTTTTTGCTCGCGACGTAACAAGGCTGTAGCGCTCGCTGCTCGGGAAGGCTGGCTGTATTTCTTGTGTTGAGTACGAGTCTTTGGACCAACATCGGGCGTTGGGCTCGTGGTTGAGAAGAGACTTTATGCTTTCCAAGGTACAAGTCTTTCATACTCGCGTGCAACACGAGATTTTATGCTTGCGAAAGCAAGACTTAAGTGCTCACGTGCAAGGTGAGGCTTTAGGTGCTTGCGATTTGATGCAAGGCTAAATATTGAAGGGTCTAAGCAATCCTCATCTCGAACTCTCGATCATGTCGCTATCCACGAACCTTGAACCCGATCATGTCGTTGTCCACGAACCTCGAACCCGATCATGTTACTGCTCTAAGTGCACATCCAAGTTTCTAGTACACTGGATTTCTTGGTTCCATGTTGTAGGGAATTGAAAGACGATTCTAACGAGCCAAAAATCACTTAATTCGGACTTAAAACGAAGAAGTTATTGAAGAAACAAGCTTTGAACGAAACCCGCGTTGTTGCATACATGGCAGTGATGACTGTGCAGAATTGCTGACGTGTTACTGTTTATTGGGATGAATTTCTGACGTGGCGTACGAACGGCGCTGACGTGGCAGCTGACGCGACAAAACAGCCAGCATCCTGTGATGCTGACGTGGCAAAATTTGATGATGTGTCGTTCCTGACTGGACTGTGTGCTGATGTGGCACTGCTGGTGTGGATTATTCCGTTGACGTGTCATTAGAGTCTGCTGACATGTCACTGATGACGTGGACTTTGCTGACGTGGCGAGCCCAGTCAACTGGTTGGGCCGTATCGGTCTTGTTCGTTTTGAACCGTACTGAACTGGTTCGATCTGAACCGAACCGGTCTGACACTGAACCTGTTTGTGAACCGGGAGCTGGATCCTTGGCTAGGAAGATCTTACGGTCAAGATCTTCTATATCTTACGGACATGATTCGCTGGATCTGAAGCTGTACAGGAAGATGGACTTATAGGGTTGTACATGATAAGTGCTTTTGTAATGATTTTTGCAACATTTATATCTCTTACTGTGCTGCAAAGCTTCTACTACTGCCTTCGCAACGGTTTCTGTAACTGTTTGCAACGTTTCTTCAACCTTCGCAACAGTTACGTAAGAACCCTATTTTTTATTTTTCTTGCTGATTTTTGTTGGAATCTCGTTCATGATTTTTCTGAGGCTTCTCTCACTGGTAAACACGATCGTTTTACTCGAATCCCCTTAGTCGGCGCCAATGTCTGTACCCAAAATAAATTCTAGGCACTAAACACGATGATTTGATGATGATTAGGGTTAGAAAAACGATCAAAAATAAATAAGAAGACAAGAATTTACGTGGTTCGGAATGTGTTGCCTGCATCCACGGAAGAACGGAGAGGTATTTTATTGATGTATTTGATACAAGGGTGTTTTTCTCCGGGTTAGCTAACCTAATATTCCCTCTATTCTTGGGTTTAGGATACATGTATTTATAGAGTTTATGTAACCCTAATTTTGATGTAAACTTCATGTGCAAGCAACTTGGGAAACAAGCCTTCGGGAAACTTCTAGAATCTTCCGTCATGGGCTGGCTAGACGGGCTTGATTACGGGCTCACCGTGTATAAAATACACGGTACAAACATCGCCCCCTCTTAACCTCCAACTTGTTGGTGGTTAAGAAAATTGTTTATCCTTTTGCGTCGAACGTTGATGATGAAACTCGCCCCCAAGCGTGAGTAGAGATATTGCGAAGACGCCCTCCGCTGTAATTACCTGCAAAAAAAAAATGAAAAGTAAAAAAAAAATATATATATTGCTCACGTGCTAGGCGAGACCTTTTGCCACGTGGTGGACTTTTGATGCTCGAGAGCTAGTCTAGTCTTAAGTGAAACGTAATGTGCTTGCCGCTGGGGCAAGGCTTTTTGCTCGCGACGTAACAAGGCTGTAGCGCTCGCTGCTCGGGAAGGCTGGCTGTATTTCTTGTGTTGAGTACGAGTCTTTGGACCAACATCAGGCGTTGGGCTCGTGGTTGAGAAGAGACTTTATGCTTTCCAAGGTACAAGTCTTTCATACTCACGTGCAAGACGAGATTTTATGCTTGCGAAAGCAAGACTTAAGTGCTCACGTGCAAGGTGAGGCTTTAGGTGCTTTCTATTTTATGCAAGGCTAAATATTGAAGGGTCTAAGCAATCCTCATATCGAACTCTCGATCATGTCGCTATCCACGAACCTTGAACCCGATCATGTCGTTGTCCACGAACCTCGAACCCGATCATGTTACTGCTCTAAGTCCACATCCAAGTTTCTAGTACACTGGATTTTTTGTTTCCATGTTGTAGGGAATTGAAAGACGATTCTAACGAGCCAAAAATCACTTAATTCGGACTTAAAACGAAGAAGTTATTGACGAAACAAGCTTTGAACGAAACGCGCGCTGTTGCATACATGGCAGTGATGACTGTGCAGAATTGCTGACGTGTTACTGTTTATTGGGATGACTTTATGACGTGGCGTACGAACGGGGCTGACGTGGCAGCTGACGCGGCAAAACAGCCAGCATCCTGTGACGCTGACGTGGAAAAATTTGATGATGTGTCGTTCCTGACTGGACTGTGTGCTGATATGGCACTGCTGGTGTGGATTATTCCGCTGACGTGTCATTAGAGTCTTCTGACATTTCACTGATGACGTGGACTTCTGCTGACGTGGCGAGCCCAGTCAACTGGTTGGGCCGTATCGGTCTTGTTCGTTTTGAACCGTACTGAACTGGTTCGATCTGAACCGAACCGGTCTGACACTGAACCTGTTTGTGAACCGGGAGCTGGATCCTTGGCTAGGAAGATCTTACGGTCAAGATCTTCTATATCTTACGGACATGATTCGCTGGATCTGAAGCTGTACAGGAAGATGGACTTATAGGGTTGTACAGGATAAGTGCTTTTGTAATGATTTTTGCAACATTTATATCTCTTACTGTGCTGCAAAGCTTCTACTACTGCCTTCGCAACGGTTTCTGTAACTGTTTGCAACGTTTCTTCAACCTTCGCAACAGTTACGTAAGAACCCTATTTTTTTATTTTTTCTTGCTGATTTTTGTTGGAATCTCGTTCATGATTTTTCTGAGGCTTCTCTCACTGGTAAACACGATCGTTTTACTCGAATCCCCTTAGTCGGCGCCAATGTCTGTACCCAAAATAAATTCTAGGCACTAAACACGATGATTTGATGATGATTAGGGTTAGAAAAACGATAAAAAATAAATAAGAAGACAAGAATTTACGTGGTTCGGAATGTGTTGCCTGCATCCACGGAAGAACGGAGAGGTATTTTATTGATGTATTTGATACAAGGGTGTTTTTCTCCGGGTTAGCTAACCTAATATTCCCTCTATTCTTGGGTTTAGGATACATGTATTAATAGAGTTTATGTAACCCTAATTTTGATGTAAACTTCATGTGCAAGCAACTTGGGAAACAAGCCTTCGGGAAACTTCTAGAATCTTCCGTCATGGGCTGGCTAGACGGGCTTGATTACGGGCTCACCGTGTATAAAATACACGGTACAAACATCGCCCCCTCTTAACCTCCAACTTGTTGGTGGTTAAGAAAATTGTTTATCCTTTTGCGTCGAACGTTGATGATGAAACTCGCCCCCAAGCGTGAGTAGAGATATTGCGAAGACGCCCTCCGCTGTAATTACCTGCAAAAAAAAAATGAAAAGTAAAAAAAAAAATATATATTGCTCACGTGCTAGGCGAGACTTTTTGCCACGTGGTGGACTTTTGATGCTCGAGAGCTAGTCTAGTCTTAAGTGAAACGTAATGTGCTTGCCGCTGGGGCAAGGCTTTTTGCTCGCGACGTAACAAGGCTGTAGCGCTCGCTGCTCGGGAAGGCTGGATGTATTTCTTGTGTTGAGTACGAGTCTTTGGACCAACATCAGGCGTTGGGCTCGTGGTTGAGAAGAGACTTTATGCTTTCCAAGGTACAAGTCTTTCATACTCACGTGCAAGACGAGATTTTATGCTTGCGAAAGCAAGACTTAAGTGCTCACGTGCAAGGTGAGGCTTTAGGTGCTTTCTATTTTATGCAAGGCTAAATATTGAAGGGTCTAAGCAATCCTCATATCGAACTCTCGATGATGTCGCTATCCACGAACCTTGAACCCGATCATGTCGTTGTCCACGAACCTCGAACCCGATCATGTTACTGCTCTAATTCCACATCCAAGTTTCTATTACACTGGATTTTTTGTTTTCATTTTGTAGGGAATTGAAAGACGATTCTAACGAGCCAAAAATCACTTAATTCGGACTTCAAACGAAGAAGTTATTGACGAAACAAGTTTTGAACGAAACGCGCGCTGTTGCATACATGGCAGTGATGACTGTGCAGAATTGCTGACGTGTTACTGTTTATTGGGATGACTTTCTGACGTGGCGTACGAACGGGGATGACGTGGCAGCTGACGCGGCAAAACAGCCAGCATCCTGTGACGCTGACGTGGAAAAATTTGATGATGTGTCGTTCCTGACTGGACTGTGTGCTGATATGGCACTGCTGGTGTGGATTATTCCGCTGACGTGTCATTAGAGTCTTCTGACATTTCACTGATGACGTGGACTTCTGCTGACGTGGCGAGCCCAGTCAACTGGTTGGGCCGTATCGGTCTTGTTCGTTTTGAACCGTACTGAACTGGTTCGATCTGAACCGAACCGGTCTGACACTGAACCTGTTTGTGAACCGGGAGCTGGATCCTTGGCTAGGAAGATCTTACGGTCAAGATCTTCTATATCTTACGGACATGATTCGCTGGATCTGAAGCTGTACAGGAAGATGGACTTATAGGGTTGTACAGGATAAGTGCTTTTGTAATGATTTTTGCAACATTTATATCTCTTACTGTGCTGCAAAGCTTCTACTACTGCCTTCGCAACGGTTTCTGTAACTGTTTGCAACGTTTCTTCAACCTTCGCAACAGTTACGTAAGAACCCTATTTTTTATTTTTTCTTGCTGATTTTTGTTGGAATCTCGTTCATGATTTTTCTGAGGCTTCTCTCACTGGTAAACACGATCGTCTTACTCGAATCCCCTTAGTCGGCGCCAATGTCTGTACCCAAAATAAATTCTAGGCACTAAACACGATGATTTGATGATGATTAGGGTTAGAAAAACGATCAAAAATAAATAAGAAGACAAGAATTTACGTGGTTCGGAATGTGTTGCCTGCATCCACGGAAGAACGGAGAGGTATTTTATTGATGTATTTGATACAAGGGTGTTTTTCTCCGGGTTAGCTAACCTAATATTCCCTCTATTCTTGGGTTTAGGATACATGTATTTATAGAGTTTATGTAACCCTAATTTTGATGTAAACTTCATGTGCAAGCAACTTGGGAAACAAGCCTTCGGGAAACTTCTAGAATCTTCCGTCATGGGCTGGCTAGACGGGCTTGATTACGGGCTCTCCGTGTATAAAATACACGGTACAAACATCGCCCCCTCTTAACCTCCAACTTGTTGGTGGTTAAGAAAATTGTTTATCCTTTTGCGTCGAACGTTGATGATGAAACTCGCCCCCAAGCGTGAGTAGAGATATTGCGAAGATGCCCTCCGCTGTAATTACCTGCAAAAAAAAAATGAAAAGTAAAAAAAAATATATATATATTGCTCACGTGCTAGGCGAGACTTTTTGCCACGTGGTGGACTTTTGATGCTCGAGAGCTAGTCTAGTCTTAAGTGAAACGTAATGTGCTTGCCGCTGGGGCAAGGCTTTTTGCTCGCGACGTAACAAGGCTGTAGCGCTCGCTTCTCTGGAAGGCTGGCTGTATTTCTTGTGTTGAGTACGAGTCTTTGGACCAACATCAGGCGTTGGGCTCGTGGTTGAGAAGAGACTTTATGCTTTCCAAGGTACAAGTCTTTCATACTCACGTGCAAGACGAGATTTTATGCTTGCGAAAGCAAGACTTAAGTGCTCACGTGCAAGGTGAGGCTTTAGGTGCTTTCTATTTTATGCAAGGCTAAATATTGAAGGGTCTAAGCAATCCTCATATCGAACTCTCGATCATGTCGCTATCCACGAACCTTGAACCCGATCATGTCGTTGTCCACGAACCTCGAACCCGATCATGTTACTGCTCTAAGTCCACATCCAAGTTTCTAGTACACTGGATTTTTTATTTCCATGTTGTAGGGAATTGAAAGACGATTCTAACGAGCCAAAAATCACTTAATTCGGACTTCAAACGAAGAAGTTATTGACGAAACAAGTTTTGAACGAAACGCGCGCTGTTGCATACATGGCAGTGATGACTGTGCAGAATTGCTGACGTGTTACTGTTTATTGGGATGACTTTCTGACGTGGCGTACGAACGGGGATGACGTGGCAGCTGACGCGGCAAAACAGCCAGCATCCTGTGACGCTGACGTGGAAAAATTTGATGATGTGTCGTTCCTGACTGGACTGTGTGCTGATATGGTACTGCTGGTGTGGATTATTCCGCTGACGTGTCATTAGAGTCTTCTGACATTTCACTGATGACGTGGACTTCTGCTGACGTGGCGAGCCCAGTCAACTGGTTGGGCCGTATCGGTCTTGTTCGTTTTGAACCGTACTGAACTGGTTCGATCTGAACCGAACCGGTCTGACACTGAACCTGTTTGTGAACCGGGAGCTGGATCCTTGGCTAGGAAGATCTTACGGTCAAGATCTTCTATATCTTACGGACATGATTCGCTGGATCTGAAGCTGTACAGGAAGATGGACTTATAGGGTTGTACAGGATAAGTGCTTTTGTAATGATTTTTGCAACATTTATATCTCTTACTGTGCTGCAAAGCTTCTACTACTGCCTTCGCAACGGTTTCTGTAACTGTTTGCAACGTTTCTTCAACCTTCGCAACAGTTACGTAAGAACCCTATTTTTTTATTTTTTCTTGCTGATTTTTGTTGGAATCTCGTTCATGATTTTTCTGAGGCTTCTCTCACTGGTAAACACGATCGTTTTACTCGAATCCCCTTTGTCGGCGCCAATGTCTGTACCCAAAATAAATTCTAGGCACTAAACACGATGATTTGATGATGATTAGGGTTAGAAAAACGATCAAAAATAAATAAGAAGACAAGAATTTACGTGGTTCGGAATGTGTTGCCTGCATCCACGGAAGAACGGAGAGGTATTTTATTGATGTATTTGATACAAGGGTGTTTTTCTCCGGGTTAGCTAACCTAATATTCCCTCTATTCTTGGGTTTAGGATACATGTATTTATAGAGTTTATGTAACCCTAATTTTGATGTAAACTTCATGTGCAAGCAACTTGGGAAACAAGCCTTCGAGAAACTTCTAGAATCTTCCGTCATGGGATGGCTAGACGGGCTTGATTACGGGCTCACCGTGTATAAAATACACGGTACAAACATCGCCCCCTCTTAACCTCCAACTTGTTGGTGGTTAAGAAAATTGTTTATCCTTTTGCGTCGAACGTTGATGATGAAACTCGCCCCCAAGCGTGAGTAGAGATATTACGAAGACGCCCTCCGCTGTAATTACCTGCAAAAAAAAAATGAAAAGTAAAAAAAAAAATATATATTGCTCACGTGCTAGGCGAGACTTTTTGCCACGTGGTGGACTTTTGATGCTCGAGAGCTAGTCTAGTCTTAAGTGAAACGTAATGTGCTTGCCGCTGGGGCAAGGCTTTTTGCTCGCGACGTAACAAGGCTGTAGCGCTCGCTGCTCGGGAAGGCTGGCTGTATTTATTGTGTTGAGTACGAGTCTTTGGACCAACATCAGGCGTTGGTCTCGTGGTTGAGAAGAGACTTTATGCTTTCCAAGGTACAAGTCTTTCATACTCACGTGCAAGACGAGATTTTATGCTTGCGAAAGCAAGACTTAAGTGCTCACGTGCAAGGTGAGGCTTTAGGTGCTTTCTATTTTATGCAAGGCTAAATATTGAAGGGTCTAAGCAATCCTCATATCGAACTCTCGATCATGTCGTTATCCACGAACCTTGAACCCGATCATGTCGTTGTCCACGAACCTCGAACCCGATCATGTTACTGCTCTAAGTCCACATCCAAGTTTCTAGTACACTGGATTTTTTATTTCCATGTTGTAGGGAATTGAAAGAAGATTCTAACGAGCCAAAAATCACTTAATTCGGACTTAAAACGAAGAAGTTATTGACGAAACAAGCTTTGAACGAAACGCGCGATGTTGCATACATGGCAGTGATGACTGTGCAGAATTGCTGACGTGTTACTGTTTACTGGGATGACTTTCTGACGTGGCGTACGAACGGGCTGACGTGGCAGCTGACGCGGCAAAACAGTCAGCATCCTGTGACGCTGACGTGGCAAAATTTGATGATGTGTCGTTCCTGACTGGACTGTGTGCTGATGTGGCACTGCTGGTGTGGATTATTCCGTTGACGTGTCATTAGAGTCTGCTGACATGTCACTGATGACGTGGACTTCTGCTGACGTGGCGAGCCCAGTCAACTGGTTGGGCCATATCGGTCTTGTTCGTTTTGAACCGTACTGAACTGGTTCGATCTGAACCGAACCGGTCTGACACTGAACCTGTTTGTGAACCGGGAGCTGGATCCTTGGATGGGAAGATCTTACGGTGAAGATCTTCTATATCTGACGGACATGATTCGCTGGATCTGAAGCTGTACAGGAAGCTGGACTTATAGGGTTGTACAGGATAAGTGGTTTTGTAATGATTTTTGCAACATTTATATCTCTTACTGTGCTGCAAAGCTTCTACTACTGCCTTCGCAACGGTTTCTGTAACTGTTTGCAACGTTTCTTCAACCTTCGCAACAGTTACGTAAGAACCCTATTTTTTTATTTTTTCTTGCTGATTTTTGTTGGAATCTCGTTCATGATTTTTCTGAGGCTTCTCTCACTGGTAAACACGATCGTTTTACTCGAATCCCCTTAGTCGGCGCCAATGTCTGTACCCAAAATAAATTCTAGGCACTAAACACGATGATTTGATGATGATTAGGGTTAGAAAAACTATCAAAAATAAATAAGAAGACAAGAATTTACGTGGTTCGGAATGTGTTGCCTGCATCCACGGAAGAACGGAGAGGTATTTTATTGATGTATTTGATACAAGGGTGTTTTTCTCCGGGTTAGCTAACCTAATATTCCCTCTATTCTTGGGTTTAGGATACATGTATTTATAGAGTTTATGTAACCCTAATTTTGATGTAAACTTCATGTGCAAGCAACTTGGGAAACAAGCCTTCGGGAAACTTCTAGAATCTTCCGTCATGGGCTGGCTAGACGGGCTTGATTACGGGCTCACCGTGTATAAAATACACGGTACAAACATCGCCCCCTCTTAACCTCCAACTTGTTGGTGGTTAAGAAAATTGTTTATCCTTTTGCGTCGAACGTTGATGATGAAACTCGCCCCCAAGCGTGAGTAGAGATATTGCGAAGATGCCCTCCGCTGTAATTACCTGCAAAAAAAAAATGAAAAGTAAAAAAAAATATATATATATTGCTCACGTGCTAGGCGAGACTTTTTGCCACGTGGTGGACTTTTGATGCTCGAGAGCTAGTCTAGTCTTAAGTGAAACGTAATGTGCTTGCCGCTGGGGCAAGGCTTTTTGCTCGCGACGTAACAAGGCTGTAGCGCTCGCTGCTCTGGAAGGCTGGCTGTATTTCTTGTGTTGAGTACGAGTCTTTGGACCAACATCAGGCGTTGGGCTCGTGGTTGAGAAGAGACTTTATGCTTTCCAAGGTACAAGTCTTTCATACTCACGTGCAAGACGAGATTTTATGCTTGCGAAAGCAAGACTTAAGTGCTCACGTGCAAGGTGAGGCTTTAGGTGCTTTCTATTTTATGCAAGGCTAAATATTGAAGGGTCTAAGCAATCCTCATATCGAACTCTCGATGATGTCGCTATCCACGAACCTTGAACCCGATCATGTCGTTGTCCACGAACCTCGAACCCGATCATGTTACTGCTCTAAGTCCACATCCAAGTTTCTATTACACTGGATTTTTTGTTTCCATGTTGTAGGGAATTGAAAGACGATTCTAACGAGCCAAAAATCACTTAATTCGGACTTAAAACGAAGAAGTTATTGACGAAACAAGCTTTGAACGAAACGCGCGCTGTTGCATACATGGCAGTGATGACTGTGCAGAATTGCTGACGTGTTACTGTTTATTGGGATGACTTTCTGACGTGGCGTACGAACGGGGCTGACGTGGCAGCTGACGCGGCAAAACAGCCAGCATCCTGTGACGCTGACGTGGAAAAATTTGATGATGTGTCGTTCCTGACTGGACTGTGTGCTGATATGGCACTGCTGGTGTGGATTATTCCGCTGACGTGTCATTAGAGTCTTCTGACATTTCACTGATGACGTGGACTTCTGCTGACGTGGCGAGCCCAGTCAACTGGTTGGGCCGTATCGGTCTTGTTCGTTTTGAACCTTACTGAACTGGTTCGATCTGAACCGAACATGTCTGACACTGAACCTGTTTGTGAACCGGGAGCTGGATCCTTGGCTAGGAAGATCTTACGGTCAAGATCTTCTATATCTTACGGACATGATTCGCTGGATCTGAAGCTGTACAGGAAGCTGGACTTATAGGGTTGTACAGGATAAGTGGTTTTGTAATGATTTTTGCAACATTTATATCTCTTACTGTGCTGCAAAGCTTCTACTACTGCCTTCGCAACGGTTTCTGTAACTGTTTGCAACGTTTCTTCAACCTTCGCAACAGTTACGTAAGAACCCTATTTTTTTATTTTTTCTTGCTGATTTTTGTTGGAATCTCGTTCATGATTTTTCTGAGGCTTCTCTCACTGGTAAACACGATCGTTTTACTCGAATCCCCTTAGTCGGCGCCAATGTCTGTACCCAAAATAAATTCTAGGCACTAAACACGATGATTTGATGATGATTAGGGTTAGAAAAACGATCAAAAATAAATAAGAAGACAAGAATTTACGTGGTTCGGAATGTGTTGCCTGCATCCACGGAAGAACGGAGAGGTATTTTATTGATGTATTTGATACAAGGGTGTTTTTCTCCGGGTTAGCTAACCTAATATTCCATCTATTCTTGGGTTTAGGATACATGTATTTATAGAGTTTATGTAACCCTAATTTTGATGTAAACTTCATGTGCAAGCAACTTGGGAAACAAGCCTTCGGGAAACTTCTAGAATCTTCCGTCATGGGCTGGCTAGACGGGCTTGATTACGGGATCACCGTGTATAAAATACACGGTACAAACATCGCCCCCTCTTAACCTCCAACTTGTTGGTGGTTAAGAAAATTGTTTATCCTTTTGCGTCGAACGTTGATGATGAAACTCGCCCCCAAGCGTGAGTAGAGATATTGCGAAGATGCCCTCCGCTGTAATTACCTGCAAAAAAAAAATGAAAAGTAAAAAAAAATATATATATATTGCTCACGTGCTAGGCGAGACTTTTTGCCACGTGGTGGACTTTTGATGCTCGAGAGCTAGTCTAGTCTTAAGTGAAACGTAATGTGCTTGCCGCTGGGGCAAGGCTTTTTGCTCGCGACGTAACAAGGCTGTAGCGCTCGCTTCTCTGGAAGGCTGGCTGTATTTCTTGTGTTGAGTACGAGTCTTTGGACCAACATCAGGCGTTGGGCTCGTGGTTGAGAAGAGACTTTATGCTTTCCAAGGTACAAGTCTTTCATACTCACGTGCAAGACGAGATTTTATGCTTGCGAAAGCAAGACTTAAGTGCTCACGTGCAAGGTGAGGCTTTAGGTGCTTTCTATTTTATGCAAGGCTAAATATTGAAGGGTCTAAGCAATCCTCATATCGAACTCTCGATCATGTCGCTATCCACGAACCTTTAACCCGATCATGTCGTTGTCCACGAACCTCGAACCCGATCATGTTACTGCTCTAAGTCCACATCCAAGTTTCTAGTACACTGGATTTTTTATTTCCATGTTGTAGGGAATTGAAAGACGATTCTAACGAGCCAAAAATCACTTAATTCGGACTTCAAACGAAGAAGTTATTGACGAAACAAGTTTTGAACGAAACGCGCGCTGTTGCATACATGGCAGTGATGACTGTGCAGAATTGCTGACGTGTTACTGTTTATTGGGATGACTTTCTGACGTGGCGTACGAACGGGGATGACGTGGCAGCTGACGCGGCAAAACAGCCAGCATCCTGTGACGCTGACGTGGAAAAATTTGATGATGTGTCGTTCCTGACTGGACTGTGTGCTGATATGGTACTGCTGGTGTGGATTATTCCGCTGACGTGTCATTAGAGTCTTCTGACATTTCACTGATGACGTGGACTTCTGCTGACGTGGCGAGCCCAGTCAACTGGTTGGGCCGTATCGGTCTTGTTCGTTTTGAACCGTACTGAACTGGTTCGATCTGAACCGAACCGGTCTGACACTGAACCTGTTTGTGAACCGGGAGCTGGATCCTTGGCTAGGAAGATCTTACGGTCAAGATCTTCTATATCTTACGGACATGATTCGCTGGATCTGAAGCTGTACAGGAAGATGGACTTATAGGGTTGTACAGGATAAGTGCTTTTGTAATGATTTTTGCAACATTTATATCTCTTACTGTGCTGCAAAGCTTCTACTACTGCCTTCGCAACGGTTTCTGTAACTGTTTGCAACGTTTCTTCAACCTTCGCAACAGTTACGTAAGA
>NC_039365.1:46614630-46633021 GCF_003573695.1 Papaver somniferum
CACGTCAGCAATTCTGCACAGTCATCACTGCCATGTATGCAACAACGCGCGTTTCGTTCAAAGCTTGTTTCGTCAATAACTTCTTCGTTTTAAGTCCGAATTAAGTGATTTTTGGCTCGTTAGAATCGTCTTTCAATTCCCTACAACATGGAAACAAAAAATCCAGTGTACTAGAAACTTGGATGTGCACTTAGAGCAGTAACATGATCGGATTCGAGGTTCGTGGACAACGACATGATCGGGTTCAATGTTCATGGATAGCGACATGATCGAGAGTTCGAGATGAGGATTGCTTAGAACCTTCAATATTTAGCCTTGCATCAAATCGCAAGCACCTAAAGCCTCACCTTGCACGTGAGCACTTAAGTCTTGCTTTCTCAATAATAAAATCTCGTCTTGCACGCGAGTATGAAAGACTTGTACCTTGGCAAGCATAAAGTCTCTTCTCAACCACGAGCCCAACGCCCGATGTTGGTCCAAAGACTCGTACTCAACAAAAGAAATACAGCCAGCCTTCCGGAGCAGCGAGCGCTACAGCCTTGTTACGTTGCGAGCAAAAAGCCTTGCCCCAGCGGCAAGCACATTACGTTTCACTTAAGACTAGACTAGCTCTCGAGCATCAAAAGTCCACCACGTGGCAAAAAGTCTCGCCTAGCACGTGAGCAATATATTTTTTTTTTTTACTTTTCATTTTTTTTTTTTGCAGGTAATTACAGCGGAGGGCGTCTTCGCAATATCTCTACTCACGCTTGGGGGCGAGTTTCATCATCAACGTTCGACGCAAAAGGATAGACAATTTTCATAACCACCAACAAGTTGGAGGTTAAGAGGGGGCGATGTTTGTACCGTGTATTTTATACACGGTGAGCCCGTCTAGCCAGCCCATGACGGAAGATTCTAGAAGTTTCCCGAAGGCTTGTTTCCCAAGTTGCTTGCACATGAAGTTTACATCAAAATTAGGGTTACATAAACTCTATAAATACATGTATCCTAAACCCAAGAATAGAGGGAATATTAGGTTAGCTAACCCGGAGAAAAACACCCTTGTATCAAATACATCAATAAAATACCTCTCCGCTCTTCCGTGGATGCAGGCAACACATTCCGAACCACGTAAATTCTTGTCTTCTTATTTATTTTTGATCGTTTTTATAACCCTAATCATCATCAAATCATCGTGTTTAGTGCCTAGAATTTATTTTGGGTACAGACATTGGCGCCGACTAAGGGGATTCGAGTAAAACTATCGTGTTTTTACCAGTGAGAGAAGCCTCAGAAAAATCATGAACGAGATTCCAACAAAAATCAGCAAGAAAAAATAAAAAAATAGGGTTCTTACGTAACTGTTGCGAAGGTAGAAGAAACGTTGCAAACAGTTACAGAAACCGTTGCGAAGGCAGTAGTAGAAGCTTTGCAGCACAGTAGGAGATATAAATGTTGCAAAAATCATTACAAAAGCACTTATTCTGTACAACCCTATAAGTCCAGCTTCCTGTACAGCTTCAGATCCAGCGAATCATGTCCGTCAGATATAGAAGATCTTGACCGTAAGATCTGCCCAGCCAAGGATCCAGCTCCCGGTTCACAAACAGGTTCAGTGTCAGACCGGTTCGGTTCAGATCGAACCAGTTCAGTACGGTTCAAAACGAACAAGACCGATACGGCCCAACCAGTTGACTGGGCTCGCCACGTCAGCAGAAGTCCACGTCATCAGTGACATGTCAGAAGACTCTAATGACACGTCAGCGGAATAATCCACACCAGCAGTGCCATATCAGCACACAGTCCAGTCAGGAACGACACATCATCAAATTTTTCCACGTCAGCGTCCCAGGATGCTGGCTGTTTTGCCGCGTCAGCTGCCACGTCAGCCCCGTTCGTACGCCACGTCAGCAATTCTGCACAGTCATCACTGCCATGTATGCAACAACGCGCGTTTCGTTCAATGCTTGTTTCGTCAATAACTTCTTCGTTTTAAGTCCGAATTAAGTGATTTTTGGCTCGTTAGAATCGTCTTTCAATTCCCTACAACATGGAAACAAAAAATCCAGTGTACTAGAAACTTGGATGTGCACTTAGAGCAGTAACATGATCGGATTCGAGGTTCGTGGACAACGACATGATCGGGTTCAATGTTCATGGATAGCGACATGATCGAGAGTTCGAGATGAGGATTGCTTAGAACCTTCAATATTTAGCCTTGCATCAAATCGCAAGCACCTAAAGCCTCACCTTGCACGTGAGCACTTAAGTCTTGCTTTCTCAATAATAAAATCTCGTCTTGCACGCGAGTATGAAAGACTTGTACCTTGGCAAGCATAAAGTCTCTTCTCAACCACGAGCCCAACGCCCGATGTTGGTCCAAAGACTCGTACTCAACACAAGAAATACAGCCAGCCTTCCGGAGCAGCGAGCGCTACAGCCTTGTTACGTTGCGAGCAAAAAGCCTTGCCCCAGCGGCAAGCACATTACGTTTCACTTAAGACTAGACTAGCTCTCGAGCATCAAAAGTCCACCACGTGGCAAAAAGTCTCGCCTAGCACGTGAGCAATATATTTTTTTTTTTTACTTTTCATTTTTTTTTTTGCAGGTAATTACAGCGGAGGGCGTCTTCGCAATATCTCTACTCACGCTTGGGGGCGAGTTTCATCATCAACGTTCGACGCAAAAGGATAAACAATTTTCATAACCACCAACAAGTTGGAGGTTAAGAGGGGGCGATGTTTGTACCGTGTATTTTATACACGGTGAGCCCGTCTAGCCAGCCCATGACGGAAGATTCTAGAAGTTTCCCGAAGGCTTGTTTCCCAAGTTGCTTGCACATGAAGTTTACATCAAAATTAGGGTTACATAAACTCTATAAATACATGTATCCTAAACCCAAGAATAGAGGGAATATTAGGTTAGCTAACCCGGAGAAAAACACCCTTGTATGAAATACATCAATAAAATACCTCTCCGCTCTTCCGTGGATGCAGGCAACACATTCCGAACCACGTAAATTCTTGTCTTCTTATTTATTTTTGATCGTTTTTATAACCCTAATCATCATCAAATCATCGTGTTTAGTGCCTAGAATTTATTTTGGGTACAGACATTGGCGCCGACTAAGGGGATTCGAGTAAAACTATCGTGTTTTTACCAGTGAGAGAAGCCTCAGAAAAATCATGAACGAGATTCCAACAAAAATCAGCAAGAAAAAATAAAAAAATAGGGTTCTTACGTAACTGTTGCGAAGGTTGAAGAAACGTTGCAAACAGTTACAGAAACCGTTGCGAAGGCAGTAGTAGAAGCTTTGCAGCACAGTAAGAGATATAAATGTTGCAAAAATCATTACAAAAGCACTTATTCTGTACAACCCTATAAGTCCAGCTTCCTGTACAGCTTCAGATCCAGCGAATCATGTCCGTCAGATATAGAAGATCTTGACCGTAAGATCTGCCCAGCCAAGGATCCAGCTCCCGGTTCACAAACAGGTTCAGTGTCAGACCGGTTCGGTTCAGATCGAACCAGTTCAGTACGGTTCAAAACGAACAAGACCGATACGGCCCAACCAGTTGACTGGGCTCGCCACGTCAGCAGAAGTCCACGTCATCAGTGACATGTCAGAAGACTCTAATGACACGTCAGCGGAATAATCCACACCAGCAGTGCCATATCAGCACACAGTCCAGTCAGGAACGACACATCATCAAATTTTTCCACGTCAGCGTCCCAGGATGCTGGCTGTTTTGCCGCGTCAGCTGCCACGTCAGCCCCGTTCGTACGCCACGTCAGCAATTCTGCACAGTCATCACTGCCATGTATGCAACAACGCGCGTTTCGTTCAAAGCTTGTTTCGTCAATAACTTCTTCGTTTTAAGTCCGAATTAAGTGATTTTTGGCTCGTTAGAATCGTCTTTCAATTCCCTACAACATGGAAACAAAAAATCCAGTGTACTAGAAACTTGGATGTGCACTTAGAGCAGTAACATGATCGGGTTCGAGGTTCGTGGACAACGACATGATCGGGTTCAAGGTTCGTGGATAGCGACATGATCGAGAGTTCGAGATGAGGATTGATTAGACCCTTCAATATTTAGCCTTGCATCAAATCGCAAGAACCTAAAGCCTCACCTTGCACGTGAGCACTTAAGTCTTGCTTTCTCAAGCATAAAATCTCGTCTTGCACGCGAGTATGAAAGACTTGTACCTTGGCAAGCATAAAGTCTCTTCTCAACCACGAGCCCAACGCCCGATGTTGGTCCAAAGACTCGTACTCAACACAAGAAATACATCCAGCCTTCCCGAGCAGCGAGCGATACAACCTTGTTACGTTGCGAGCAAAAATACTTGCCCCAGCGGCAAGCACATTACGTTTCACTTAAGACTAGACTAGCTCTCGAGCATCAAAAGTCCACCACGTGGCAAAAAGTCTCGCCTAGCACGTGAGCAATATATTTTTTTTTTTACTTTTCATTTTTTTTTTTTGCAGGTAATTACAGCGGAGGGCGTCTTCGCAATATCTCTACTCACGCTTGGGGGCGAGTTTCATCATCAACGTTCGACGCAAAAGGATAAACAATTTTCTTAACCACCAACAAGTTGGAGGTTAAGAGGGGGCGATGTTTGTACCGTGTATTTTATACACGGTGAGCCCGTAATCAAGCTCGTCTAGCCAGCCCATGACGGAAGATTCTAGAAGTTTCCCGAAGGCTTGTTTCCCAAGTTGCTTGCACATGAAGTTTACATCAAAATTAGGGTTACATAAACTCTATAAATACATGTATCCTAAACCCAAGAATAGAGGGAATATTAGGTTAGCTAACCCGGAGAAAAACACCCTTGTATCAAATACATCAATAAAACACCTCTCCGTTCTTCCGTGGATGCAGGCAACACATTCCGAACCACGTAAATTGTTGTCTTCTTATTTATTTTTGATCGTTTTTCTAACCCTAATCATCATCAAATCATCGTGTTTAGTGCCTAGAATTTATTTTGGGTACAGACATTGGCGCCGACTAAGGGGATTCGAGTAAAACGATCGTGTTTACCAGTGAGAGAAGCCTCAGAAAAATCATGAACGAGATTCCAACAAAAATCAGCAAGAAAAAATAAAAAAAATAGGGTTCTTACGTAACTGTTGCGAAGGTTGAAGAAACGTTGCAAACAGTTACAGAAACCGTTGCGAAGGCAGTAGTAGAAGCTTTGCAGCACAGTAAGAGATATAAATGTTGCAAAAATCATTACAAAAGCACTTATCCTGTACAACCCTATAAGTCCAGCTTCCTGTACAGCTTCAGATCCAACGAATCATGTCCGTCAGATATAAAAGATCTTGACCGTAAGATCTGCCCAGCCAAGGATCCAGCTCCCGGTTCACAAACAGGTTCAGTGTCAGACCGGTTCGGTTCAGATCGAACCAGTTCAGTATGGTTCAAAACGAACCAGACCGATAAGTCCCAACCAGTTGACTGGGCTCGCCACGTCAGCAGAAGTCCACGTCATCAGTGACATGTCAAAAGACTCTAATGACACATCAGCGGAATAATCCACACCTGCAGTGCCATATCAGCACACAGTCCAATCAGGAACGACACATCATCAAATTTTGCCACGTCAGCGTCACAGGATGCTGGCTGTTTTGCCGCGTCAGCTGCCACGTCAACCACGTTCGTACGCCACGTCAGAAAGTCATCCCAAAAAACAGTAACACGTCAGCAATTCTACACAGTCATCACTGCCATGTATGCAACAGCGCGCGTTTCGTTCAAAGCTTGTTTCGTCAAATAACTTCTTCGTTTTAAGTCCGAATTAAGTGATTTTTGGCTCGTTAGAATCGTCTTTCAATTCCCTACAACATGGAAACAAAAAATCCAGTGTACTAGAAACTTGGATGTACACTTAGAGCAGTAACATGATCGGATTCGAGGTTCGTGGACAACGACATGATCGGGTTCAATGTTCATGGATAGCGACATGATCGAGAGTTCGAGATGAGGATTGCTTAGAACCTTCAATATTTAGCCTTGCATCAAATCGCAAGCACCTAAAGCCTCACCTTGCACGTGAGCACTTAAGTCTTGCTTTCTCAATAATAAAATCTCGTCTTGCACGCGAGTATGAAAGACTTGTACCTTGGCAAGCATAAAGTCTCTTCTCAACCACGAGCCCAACGCCCGATGTTGGTCCAAAGACTCGTACTCAACACAAGAAATACAGCCAGCCTTCCGGAGCAGCGAGCGCTACAGCCTTGTTACGTTGCGAGCAAAAAGCCTTGGCCCAGCGGCAAGCACATTACGTTTCACTTAAGACTAGACTAGCTCTCGAGCATCAAAAGTCCACCACGTGGCAAAAAGTCTCGCCTAGCACGTGAGCAATATATTTTTTTTTTTTACTTTTAATTTTTTATTTTTGCAGGTAATTACAGCGGAGGGCGTCTTCGCAATATCTCTACTCACGCTTGGGGGCGAGTTTCATCATCAACGTTCGACGCAAAAGGATAAACAATTTTCATAACCACCAACAAGTTGGAGGTTAAGAGGGGGCGATGTTTGTACCGTGTATTTTATACACGGTGAGCCCGTCTAGCCAGCCCATGACGGAAGATTCTAGAAGTTTCCCGAAGGCTTGTTTCCCAAGTTGCTTGCACATGAAGTTTACATCAAAATTAGGGTTACATAAACTCTATAAATACATGTATCCTAAACCCAAGAATAGAGGGAATATTAGGTTAGCTAACCCGGAGAAAAACACCCTTGTATCAAATACATCAATAAAACACCTCTCCGTTCTTCCGTGGATGCAGGCAACACATTCCGAACCACGTAAATTGTTGTCTTCTTATTTATTTTTGATCGTTTTTCTAACCCTAATCATCATCAAATCATCGTGTTTAGTGCCTAGAATTTATTTTGGGTACAGACATTGGCGCCGACTAAGGGGATTCGAGTAAAACGATCGTGTTTACCAGTGAGAGAAGCCTCAGAAAAATCATGAACGAGATTCCAACAAAAATCAGCAAGAAAAAATAAAAAAAATTGGGTTCTTACGTAACTGTTGCGAAGGTTGAAGAAACGTTGCAAACAGTTACAGAAACCGTTGAGAAGGCAGTAGTAGAAGCTTTGCAGCACAGTAAGAGATATAAATGTTGCAAAAATCATTACAAAAGCACTTATTCTGTACAACCCTATAAGTCCAGCTTCATGTACAGCTTCAGATCCAGCGAATCATGTCCGTCAGATATAGAAGATCTTGACCGTAAGATCTGCCCAGCCAAGGATCCAGCTCCCGGTTCACAAACAGGTTCAGTGTCAGACCGGTTCGGTTCAGATCGAACCAGTTCAGTACGGTTCAAAACGAACAAGACCGATACGGCCCAACCAGTTGACTGGGCTCGCCACGTCAGCAGAAGTCCACGTCATCAGTGACATGTCAGAAGACTCTAATGACACGTCAGCGGAATAATCCACACCAGCAGTGCCATATCAGCACACAGTCCAGTCAGGAACGACACATCATCAAATTTTTCCACGTCAGCGTCCCAGGATGCTGGCTGTTTTGCCGCGTCAGCTGCCACGTCAGCCCCGTTCGTACGCCACGTCAGCAATTCTGCACAGTCATCACTGCCATGTATGCAACAACGCGCGTTTCGTTCAATGCTTGTTTCGTCAATAACTTCTTCGTTTTAAGTCCGAATTAAGTGATTTTTGGCTCGTTAGAATCGTCTTTCAATTCCCTACAACATGGAAACAAAAAATCCAGTGTACTAGAAACTTGGATGTGCACTTAGAGCAGTAACATGATCGGATTCGAGGTTCGTGGACAACGACATGATCGGGTTCAATGTTCATGGATAGCGACATGATCGAGAGTTCGAGATGAGGATTGCTTAGAACCTTCAATATTTAGCCTTGCATCAAATCGCAAGCACCTAAAGCCTCACCTTGCACGTGAGCACTTAAGTCTTGCTTTCTCAATAATAAAATCTCGTCTTGCACGCGAGTATGAAAGACTTGTACCTTGGCAAGCATAAAGTCTCTTCTCAACCACGAGCCCAACGCCCGATGTTGGTCCAAAGACTCGTACTCAACAAAAGAAATACAGCCAGCCTTCCGGAGCAGCGAGCGCTACAGCCTTGTTACGTTGCGAGCAAAAAGCCTTGCCCCAGCGGCAAGCACATTACGTTTCACTTAAGACTAGACTAGCTCTCGAGCATCAAAAGTCCACCACGTGGCAAAAAGTCTCGCCTAGCACGTGAGCAATATATTTTTTTTTTTTACTTTTCATTTTTTTTTTTTGCAGGTAATTACAGCGGAGGGCGTCTTCGCAATATCTCTACTCACGCTTGGGGGCGAGTTTCATCATCAACGTTCGACGCAAAAGGATAGACAATTTTCATAACCACCAACAAGTTGGAGGTTAAGAGGGGGCGATGTTTGTACCGTGTATTTTATACACGGTGAGCCCGTCTAGCCAGCCCATGACGGAAGATTCTAGAAGTTTCCCGAAGGCTTGTTTCCCAAGTTGCTTGCACATGAAGTTTACATCAAAATTAGGGTTACATAAACTCTATAAATACATGTATCCTAAACCCAAGAATAGAGGGAATATTAGGTTAGCTAACCCGGAGAAAAACACCCTTGTATCAAATACATCAATAAAATACCTCTCCGCTCTTCCGTGGATGCAGGCAACACATTCCGAACCACGTAAATTCTTGTCTTCTTATTTATTTTTGATCGTTTTTATAACCCTAATCATCATCAAATCATCGTGTTTAGTGCCTAGAATTTATTTTGGGTACAGACATTGGCGCCGACTAAGGGGATTCGAGTAAAACTATCGTGTTTTTACCAGTGAGAGAAGCCTCAGAAAAATCATGAACGAGATTCCAACAAAAATCAGCAAGAAAAAATAAAAAAATAGGGTTCTTACGTAACTGTTGCGAAGGTTGAAGAAACGTTGCAAACAGTTACAGAAACCGTTGCGAAAGCAGTAGTAGAAGCTTTGCAGCACAGTAAGAGATATAAATGTTGCAAAAATCATTACAAAAGCACTTATTCTGTACAACCCTATAAGTCCAGCTTCCTGTACAGCTTCAGATCCAGCGAATCATGTCCGTCAGATATAGAAGATCTTGACCGTAAGATCTGCCCAGCCAAGGATCCAGCTCCCGGTTCACAAACAGGTTCAGTGTCAGACCGGTTCGGTTCAGATCGAACCAGTTCAGTACGGTTCAAAACGAACAAGACCGATACGGCCCAACCAGTTGACTGGGCTCGCCACGTCAGCAGAAATCCACGTCATCAGTGACATGTCAGAAGACTCTAATGACACGTCAGCGGAATAATCCACACCAGCAGTGCCATATCAGCACACAGTCCAGTCAGGAACGACACATCATCAAATTTTTCCACGTCAGCGTCCCAGGATGCTGGCTGTTTTGCCGCGTCAGCTGCCACGTCAGCCCCGTTCGTACGCCACGTCAGCAATTCTGCACAGTCATCACTGCCATGTATGCAACAACGCGCGTTTCGTTCAAAGCTTGTTTCGTCAATAACTTCTTCGTTTTAAGTCCGAATTAAGTGATTTTTGGCTCGTTAGAATCGTCTTTCAATTCCCTACAACATGGAAACAAAAAATCCAGTGTACTAGAAACTTGGATGTGCACTTAGAGCAGTAACATGATCGGATTCGAGGTTCGTGGACAACGACATGATCGGGTTCAATGTTCATGGATAGCGACATGATCGAGAGTTCGAGATGAGGATTGCTTAGAACCTTCAATATTTAGCCTTGCATCAAATCGCAAGCACCTAAAGCCTCACCTTGCACGTGAGCACTTAAGTCTTGCTTTCTCAATAATAAAATCTCGTCTTGCACGCGAGTATGAAAGACTTGTACCTTGGCAAGCATAAAGTCTCTTCTCAACCACGAGCCCAACGCCCGATGTTGGTCCAAAGACTCGTACTCAACACAAGAAATACAGCCAGCCTTCCGGAGCAGCGAGCGCTACAGCCTTGTTACGTTGCGAGCAAAAAGCCTTGCCCCAGCGGCAAGCACATTACGTTTCACTTAAGACTAGACTAGCTCTCGAGCATCAAAAGTCCACCACGTGGCAAAAAGTCTCGCCTAGCACGTGAGCAATATATTTTTTTTTTTACTTTTAATTTTTTATTTTTGCAGGTAATTACAGCGGAGGGCGTCTTCGCCATATCTCTACTCACGCTTGGGGGCGAGTTTCATCATCAACGTTCGACGCAAAAGGATAAACAATTTTCATAACCACCAACAAGTTGGAGGTTAAGAGGGGGCGATGTTTGTACCGTGTATTTTATACACGGTGAGCCCGTCTAGCCAGCCCATGACGGAAGATTCTAGAAGTTTCCCGAAGGCTTGTTTCCCAAGTTGCTTGCACATGAAGTTTACATCAAAATTAGGGTTACATAAACTCTATAAATACATGTATCCTAAACCCAAGAATAGAGGGAATATTAGGTTAGCTAACCCGGAGAAAAACACCCTTGTATCAAATACATCAATAAAACACCTCTCCGTTCTTCCGTGGATGCAGGCAACACATTCCGAACCACGTAAATTGTTGTCTTCTTATTTATTTTTGATCGTTTTTCTAACCCTAATCATCATCAAATCATCGTGTTTAGTGCCTAGAATTTATTTTGGGTACAGACATTGGCGCCGACTAAGGGGATTCGAGTAAAACGATCGTGTTTACCAGTGAGAGAAGCCTCAGAAAAATCATGAACGAGATTCCAACAAAAATCAGCAAGAAAAAATAAAAAAAATAGGGTTCTTACGTAACTGTTGCGAAGGTTGAAGAAACGTTGCAAACAGTTACAGAAACCGTTGCGAAGGCAGTAGTAGAAGCTTTGCAGCACAGTAAGAGATATAAATGTTGCAAAAATCATTACAAAAGCACTTATCCTGTACAACCCTATAAGTCCAGCTTCCTGTACAGCTTCAGATCCAACGAATCATGTCCGTCAGATATAAAAGATCTTGACCGTAAGATCTGCCCAGCCAAGGATCCAGCTCCCGGTTCACAAACAGGTTCAGTGTCAGACCGGTTCGGTTCAGATCGAACCAGTTCAGTATGGTTCAAAACGAACCAGACCGATAAGTCCCAACCAGTTGACTGGGCTCGCCACGTCAGCAGAAGTCCACGTCATCAGTGACATGTCAAAAGACTCTAATGACACATCAGCGGAATAATCCACACCTGCAGTGCCATATCAGCACACAGTCCAATCAGGAACGACACATCATCAAATTTTGCCACGTCAGCGTCACAGGATGCTGGCTGTTTTGCCGCGTCAGCTGCCACGTCAACCACGTTCGTACGCCACGTCAGAAAGTCATCCCAAAAAACAGTAACACGTCAGCAATTCTACACAGTCATCACTGCCATGTATGCAACAGCGCGCGTTTCGTTCAAAGCTTGTTTCGTCAAATAACTTCTTCGTTTTAAGTCCGAATTAAGTGATTTTTGGCTCGTTAGAATCGTCTTTCAATTCCCTACAACATGGAAACAAAAAATCCAGTGTACTAGAAACTTGGATGTACACTTAGAGCAGTAACATGATCGGATTCGAGGTTCGTGGACAACGACATGATCGGGTTCAATGTTCATGGATAGCGACATGATCGAGAGTTCGAGATGAGGATTGCTTAGAACCTTCAATATTTAGCCTTGCATCAAATCGCAAGCACCTAAAGCCTCACCTTGCACGTGAGCACTTAAGTCTTGCTTTCTCAATAATAAAATCTCGTCTTGCACGCGAGTATGAAAGACTTGTACCTTGGCAAGCATAAAGTCTCTTCTCAACCACGAGCCCAACGCCCGATGTTGGTCCAAAGACTCGTACTCAACACAAGAAATACAGCCAGCCTTCCGGAGCAGCGAGCGCTACAGCCTTGTTACGTTGCGAGCAAAAAGCCTTGGCCCAGCGGCAAGCACATTACGTTTCACTTAAGACTAGACTAGCTCTCGAGCATCAAAAGTCCACCACGTGGCAAAAAGTCTCGCCTAGCACGTGAGCAATATATTTTTTTTTTTTACTTTTAATTTTTTATTTTTGCAGGTAATTACAGCGGAGGGCGTCTTCGCAATATCTCTACTCACGCTTGGGGGCGAGTTTCATCATCAACGTTCGACGCAAAAGGATAAACAATTTTCATAACCACCAACAAGTTGGAGGTTAAGAGGGGGCGATGTTTGTACCGTGTATTTTATACACGGTGAGCCCGTCTAGCCAGCCCATGACGGAAGATTCTAGAAGTTTCCCGAAGGCTTGTTTCCCAAGTTGCTTGCACATGAAGTTTACATCAAAATTAGGGTTACATAAACTCTATAAATACATGTATCCTAAACCCAAGAATAGAGGGAATATTAGGTTAGCTAACCCGGAGAAAAACACCCTTGTATCAAATACATCAATAAAACACCTCTCCGTTCTTCCGTGGATGCAGGCAACACATTCCGAACCACGTAAATTGTTGTCTTCTTATTTATTTTTGATCGTTTTTCTAACCCTAATCATCATCAAATCATCGTGTTTAGTGCCTAGAATTTATTTTGGGTACAGACATTGGCGCCGACTAAGGGGATTCGAGTAAAACGATCGTGTTTACCAGTGAGAGAAGCCTCAGAAAAATCATGAACGAGATTCCAACAAAAATCAGCAAGAAAAAATAAAAAAAATTGGGTTCTTACGTAACTGTTGCGAAGGTTGAAGAAACGTTGCAAACAGTTACAGAAACCGTTGAGAAGGCAGTAGTAGAAGCTTTGCAGCACAGTAAGAGATATAAATGTTGCAAAAATCATTACAAAAGCACTTATTCTGTACAACCCTATAAGTCCAGCTTCATGTACAGCTTCAGATCCAGCGAATCATGTCCGTCAGATATAGAAGATCTTGACCGTAAGATCTGCCCAGCCAAGGATCCAGCTCCCGGTTCACAAACAGGTTCAGTGTCAGACCGGTTCGGTTCAGATCGAACCAGTTCAGTACGGTTCAAAACGAACAAGACCGATACGGCCCAACCAGTTGACTGGGCTCGCCACGTCAGCAGAAGTCCACGTCATCAGTGACATGTCAGAAGACTCTAATGACACGTCAGCGGAATAATCCACACCAGCAGTGCCATATCAGCACACAGTCCAGTCAGGAACGACACATCATCAAATTTTTCCACGTCAGCGTCCCAGGATGCTGGCTGTTTTGCCGCGTCAGCTGCCACGTCAGCCCCGTTCGTACGCCACGTCAGCAATTCTGCACAGTCATCACTGCCATGTATGCAACAACGCGCGTTTCGTTCAATGCTTGTTTCGTCAATAACTTCTTCGTTTTAAGTCCGAATTAAGTGATTTTTGGCTCGTTAGAATCGTCTTTCAATTCCCTACAACATGGAAACAAAAAATCCAGTGTACTAGAAACTTGGATGTGCACTTAGAGCAGTAACATGATCGGATTCGAGGTTCGTGGACAACGACATGATCGGGTTCAATGTTCATGGATAGCGACATGATCGAGAGTTCGAGATGAGGATTGCTTAGAACCTTCAATATTTAGCCTTGCATCAAATCGCAAGCACCTAAAGCCTCACCTTGCACGTGAGCACTTAAGTCTTGCTTTCTCAATAATAAAATCTCGTCTTGCACGCGAGTATGAAAGACTTGTACCTTGGCAAGCATAAAGTCTCTTCTCAACCACGAGCCCAACGCCCGATGTTGGTCCAAAGACTCGTACTCAACAAAAGAAATACAGCCAGCCTTCCGGAGCAGCGAGCGCTACAGCCTTGTTACGTTGCGAGCAAAAAGCCTTGCCCCAGCGGCAAGCACATTACGTTTCACTTAAGACTAGACTAGCTCTCGAGCATCAAAAGTCCACCACGTGGCAAAAAGTCTCGCCTAGCACGTGAGCAATATATTTTTTTTTTTTACTTTTCATTTTTTTTTTTTGCAGGTAATTACAGCGGAGGGCGTCTTCGCAATATCTCTACTCACGCTTGGGGGCGAGTTTCATCATCAACGTTCGACGCAAAAGGATAGACAATTTTCATAACCACCAACAAGTTGGAGGTTAAGAGGGGGCGATGTTTGTACCGTGTATTTTATACACGGTGAGCCCGTCTAGCCAGCCCATGACGGAAGATTCTAGAAGTTTCCCGAAGGCTTGTTTCCCAAGTTGCTTGCACATGAAGTTTACATCAAAATTAGGGTTACATAAACTCTATAAATACATGTATCCTAAACCCAAGAATAGAGGGAATATTAGGTTAGCTAACCCGGAGAAAAACACCCTTGTATCAAATACATCAATAAAATACCTCTCCGCTCTTCCGTGGATGCAGGCAACACATTCCGAACCACGTAAATTCTTGTCTTCTTATTTATTTTTGATCGTTTTTATAACCCTAATCATCATCAAATCATCGTGTTTAGTGCCTAGAATTTATTTTGGGTACAGACATTGGCGCCGACTAAGGGGATTCGAGTAAAACTATCGTGTTTTTACCAGTGAGAGAAGCCTCAGAAAAATCATGAACGAGATTCCAACAAAAATCAGCAAGAAAAAATAAAAAAATAGGGTTCTTACGTAACTGTTGCGAAGGTTGAAGAAACGTTGCAAACAGTTACAGAAACCGTTGCGAAAGCAGTAGTAGAAGCTTTGCAGCACAGTAAGAGATATAAATGTTGCAAAAATCATTACAAAAGCACTTATTCTGTACAACCCTATAAGTCCAGCTTCCTGTACAGCTTCAGATCCAGCGAATCATGTCCGTCAGATATAGAAGATCTTGACCGTAAGATCTGCCCAGCCAAGGATCCAGCTCCCGGTTCACAAACAGGTTCAGTGTCAGACCGGTTCGGTTCAGATCGAACCAGTTCAGTACGGTTCAAAACGAACAAGACCGATACGGCCCAACCAGTTGACTGGGCTCGCCACGTCAGCAGAAATCCACGTCATCAGTGACATGTCAGAAGACTCTAATGACACGTCAGCGGAATAATCCACACCAGCAGTGCCATATCAGCACACAGTCCAGTCAGGAACGACACATCATCAAATTTTTCCACGTCAGCGTCCCAGGATGCTGGCTGTTTTGCCGCGTCAGCTGCCACGTCAGCCCCGTTCGTACGCCACGTCAGCAATTCTGCACAGTCATCACTGCCATGTATGCAACAACGCGCGTTTCGTTCAAAGCTTGTTTCGTCAATAACTTCTTCGTTTTAAGTCCGAATTAAGTGATTTTTGGCTCGTTAGAATCGTCTTTCAATTCCCTACAACATGGAAACAAAAAATCCAGTGTACTAGAAACTTGGATGTGCACTTAGAGCAGTAACATGATCGGATTCGAGGTTCGTGGACAACGACATGATCGGGTTCAATGTTCATGGATAGCGACATGATCGAGAGTTCGAGATGAGGATTGCTTAGAACCTTCAATATTTAGCCTTGCATCAAATCGCAAGCACCTAAAGCCTCACCTTGCACGTGAGCACTTAAGTCTTGCTTTCTCAATAATAAAATCTCGTCTTGCACGCGAGTATGAAAGACTTGTACCTTGGCAAGCATAAAGTCTCTTCTCAACCACGAGCCCAACGCCCGATGTTGGTCCAAAGACTCGTACTCAACACAAGAAATACAGCCAGCCTTCCGGAGCAGCGAGCGCTACAGCCTTGTTACGTTGCGAGCAAAAAGCCTTGCCCCAGCGGCAAGCACATTACGTTTCACTTAAGACTAGACTAGCTCTCGAGCATCAAAAGTCCACCACGTGGCAAAAAGTCTCGCCTAGCACGTGAGCAATATATTTTTTTTTTTACTTTTAATTTTTTATTTTTGCAGGTAATTACAGCGGAGGGCGTCTTCGCCATATCTCTACTCACGCTTGGGGGCGAGTTTCATCATCAACGTTCGACGCAAAAGGATAAACAATTTTCATAACCACCAACAAGTTGGAGGTTAAGAGGGGGCGATGTTTGTACCGTGTATTTTATACACGGTGAGCCCGTCTAGCCAGCCCATGACGGAAGATTCTAGAAGTTTCCCGAAGGCTTGTTTCCCAAGTTGCTTGCACATGAAGTTTACATCAAAATTAGGGTTACATAAACTCTATAAATACATGTATCCTAAACCCAAGAATAGAGGGAATATTAGGTTAGCTAACCCGGAGAAAAACACCCTTGTATCAAATACATCAATAAAACACCTCTCCGTTCTTCCGTGGATGCAGGCAACACATTCCGAACCACGTAAATTGTTGTCTTCTTATTTATTTTTGATCGTTTTTCTAACCCTAATCATCATCAAATCATCGTGTTTAGTGCCTAGAATTTATTTTGGGTACAGACATTGGCGCCGACTAAGGGGATTCGAGTAAAACGATCGTGTTTACCAGTGAGAGAAGCCTCAGAAAAATCATGAACGAGATTCCAACAAAAATCAGCAAGAAAAAATAAAAAAAATAGGGTTCTTACGTAACTGTTGCGAAGGTTGAAGAAACGTTGCAAACAGTTACAGAAACCGTTGCGAAGGCAGTAGTAGAAGCTTTGCAGCACAGTAAGAGATATAAATGTTGCAAAAATCATTACAAAAGCACTTATCCTGTACAACCCTATAAGTCCAGCTTCCTGTACAGCTTCAGATCCAACGAATCATGTCCGTCAGATATAAAAGATCTTGACCGTAAGATCTGCCCAGCCAAGGATCCAGCTCCCGGTTCACAAACAGGTTCAGTGTCAGACCGGTTCGGTTCAGATCGAACCAGTTCAGTATGGTTCAAAACGAACCAGACCGATAAGTCCCAACCAGTTGACTGGGCTCGCCACGTCAGCAGAAGTCCACGTCATCAGTGACATGTCAAAAGACTCTAATGACACATCAGCGGAATAATCCACACCTGCAGTGCCATATCAGCACACAGTCCAATCAGGAACGACACATCATCAAATTTTGCCACGTCAGCGTCACAGGATGCTGGCTGTTTTGCCGCGTCAGCTGCCACGTCAACCACGTTCGTACGCCACGTCAGAAAGTCATCCCAAAAAACAGTAACACGTCAGCAATTCTACACAGTCATCACTGCCATGTATGCAACAGCGCGCGTTTCGTTCAAAGCTTGTTTCGTCAAATAACTTCTTCGTTTTAAGTCCGAATTAAGTGATTTTTGGCTCGTTAGAATCGTCTTTCAATTCCCTACAACATGGAAACAAAAAATCCAGTGTACTAGAAACTTGGATGTACACTTAGAGCAGTAACATGATCGGATTCGAGGTTCGTGGACAACGACATGATCGGGTTCAATGTTCATGGATAGCGACATGATCGAGAGTTCGAGATGAGGATTGCTTAGAACCTTCAATATTTAGCCTTGCATCAAATCGCAAGCACCTAAAGCCTCACCTTGCACGTGAGCACTTAAGTCTTGCTTTCTCAATAATAAAATCTCGTCTTGCACGCGAGTATGAAAGACTTGTACCTTGGCAAGCATAAAGTCTCTTCTCAACCACGAGCCCAACGCCCGATGTTGGTCCAAAGACTCGTACTCAACACAAGAAATACAGCCAGCCTTCCGGAGCAGCGAGCGCTACAGCCTTGTTACGTTGCGAGCAAAAAGCCTTGGCCCAGCGGCAAGCACATTACGTTTCACTTAAGACTAGACTAGCTCTCGAGCATCAAAAGTCCACCACGTGGCAAAAAGTCTCGCCTAGCACGTGAGCAATATATTTTTTTTTTTTACTTTTAATTTTTTATTTTTGCAGGTAATTACAGCGGAGGGCGTCTTCGCAATATCTCTACTCACGCTTGGGGGCGAGTTTCATCATCAACGTTCGACGCAAAAGGATAAACAATTTTCATAACCACCAACAAGTTGGAGGTTAAGAGGGGGCGATGTTTGTACCGTGTATTTTATACACGGTGAGCCCGTCTAGCCAGCCCATGACGGAAGATTCTAGAAGTTTCCCGAAGGCTTGTTTCCCAAGTTGCTTGCACATGAAGTTTACATCAAAATTAGGGTTACATAAACTCTATAAATACATGTATCCTAAACCCAAGAATAGAGGGAATATTAGGTTAGCTAACCCGGAGAAAAACACCCTTGTATCAAATACATCAATAAAACACCTCTCCGTTCTTCCGTGGATGCAGGCAACACATTCCGAACCACGTAAATTGTTGTCTTCTTATTTATTTTTGATCGTTTTTCTAACCCTAATCATCATCAAATCATCGTGTTTAGTGCCTAGAATTTATTTTGGGTACAGACATTGGCGCCGACTAAGGGGATTCGAGTAAAACGATCGTGTTTACCAGTGAGAGAAGCCTCAGAAAAATCATGAACGAGATTCCAACAAAAATCAGCAAGAAAAAATAAAAAAAAT
>NC_039365.1:46633168-46633466 GCF_003573695.1 Papaver somniferum
AAGATCTTGACCGTAAGATCTGCCCAGCCAAGGATCCAGCTCCCGGTTCACAAACAGGTTCAGTGTCAGACCGGTTCGGTTCAGATCGAACCAGTTCAGTATGGTTCAAAACGAACCAGACCGATAAGTCCCAACCAGTTGACTGGGCTCGCCACGTCAGCAGAAGTCCACGTCATCAGTGACATGTCAAAAGACTCTAATGACACATCAGCGGAATAATCCACACCTGCAGTGCCATATCAGCACACAGTCCAATCAGGAACGACACATCATCAAATTTTGCCACGTCAGCGTCACA
>NC_039365.1:46635112-46677956 GCF_003573695.1 Papaver somniferum
CCAGCCCATGACGGAAGATTCTAGAAGTTTCCCGAAGGCTTGTTTCCCAAGTTGCTTGCACATGAAGTTTACATCAAAATTAGGGTTACATAAACTCTATAAATACATGTATCCTAAACCCAAGAATAGAGGGAATATTAGGTTAGCTAACCCGGAGAAAAACACCCTTGTATCAAATACATCAATAAAACACCTCTCCGTTCTTCCGTGGATGCAGGCAACACATTCCGAACCACGTAAATTGTTGTCTTCTTATTTATTTTTGATCGTTTTTCTAACCCTAATCATCATCAAATCATCGTGTTTAGTGCCTAGAATTTATTTTGGGTACAGACATTGGCGCCGACTAAGGGGATTCGAGTAAAACGATCGTGTTTACCAGTGAGAGAAGCCTCAGAAAAATCATGAACGAGATTCCAACAAAAATCAGCAAGAAAAAATAAAAAAAATTGGGTTCTTACGTAACTGTTGCGAAGGTTGAAGAAACGTTGCAAACAGTTACAGAAACCGTTGAGAAGGCAGTAGTAGAAGCTTTGCAGCACAGTAAGAGATATAAATGTTGCAAAAATCATTACAAAAGCACTTATTCTGTACAACCCTATAAGTCCAGCTTCATGTACAGCTTCAGATCCAGCGAATCATGTCCGTCAGATATAGAAGATCTTGACCGTAAGATCTGCCCAGCCAAGGATCCAGCTCCCGGTTCACAAACAGGTTCAGTGTCAGACCGGTTCGGTTCAGATCGAACCAGTTCAGTACGGTTCAAAACGAACAAGACCGATACGGCCCAACCAGTTGACTGGGCTCTCCACGTCAGCAGAAGTCCACGCCATCAATGACATGTCATAAGACTCTAATGACACGTCAGCGGAATAATCCACACCAGCAGTGCCATATCAGCACACAGTCCAGTCAGGAACGACACATCATCAAATTTTGCCACGTCAGCATCATAGGATGCTGGCTGTTTTGCCGCGTCAGCTGCCACGTCAGCCCCGTTCGTACGCCACGTCAGAAAGTCATCCCAATAAACAGTAACACGTCAGCAATTCTACACAGTCATCACTGCCATGTATGCAACAGCGCGCGTTTCGTTCAAAGCTTGTTTCGTCAATAACTTCTTCGTTTTAAGTCCGAATTAAGTGATTTTTGGCTCGTTAGAATCGTCTTTCAATTCCCTACAACATGGAAACAAAAAATCCAGTGTACTAGAAATTGGATGTGCACTTAGAGCAGTAACATGATCGGGTTCGAGGTTCGTGGACAACGACATGATCGGGTTCAAGGTTCGTGGATAGCGACATGATCGAGAGTTCGAGATGAGGATTGCTTAGAACCTTCAATATTTAGCCTTGCATCAAATCGCAAGCACCTAAAGCCTCACCTTGCACGTGAGCACTTAAGTCTTGCTTTCTCAATAATAAAATCTCGTCTTGCACGCGAGTATGAAAGACTTGTACCTTGGCAAGCATAAAGTCTCTTCTCAACCACGAGTCCAACGCCCGATGTTGGTCCAAAGACTCGTACTCAACACAAGAAATACAGCCAGCCTTCCCGAGCAGCGAGCGCTACAGCCTTGTTACGTTGCGAGCAAAAAGCCTTGCCCCAGCGGCAAGCACATTACGTTTGACTTAAGACTAGACTAGCTCTCGAGCATCAAAAGTCCACCACGTGGCAAAAAGTCTCGCCTAGCACGTGGGCAATAATTTTTTTTTTTTTTTACTTTTAATTTTTTATTTTTGCAGGTAATTACAGCGGAGGGCGTCTTCGCAATATCTCTACTCACGCTTGGGGGCGAGTTTCATCATGAACGTTCGACGCAAAAGGATAAACAATTTTCTTAACCACCAACAAGTTGGAGGTTAAGAGGGGGAGATGTTTGTACCGTGTATTTTATACACGGTGAGCCCGTAATCAAGCCCGTCTATCCAGCCCATGACGGAAGATTCTAGAAGTTTCCCGAAGGCTTGTTTCCCAAGTTGCTTGCACATGAAGTTTACATCAAAATTAGGGTTACATAAACTCTATAAATACATGTATCCTAAACCCAAGAATAGAGGGAATATTAGGTTAGCTAACCCGGAGAAAAACACCCTTGTATCAAATACATCAATAAAACACCTCTCCGTTCTTCCGTGGATGCAGGCAACACATTCCGAACCACGTAAATTGTTGTCTTCTTATTTATTTTTGATCGTTTTTCTAACCCTAATCATCATCAAATCATCGTGTTTAGTGCCTAGAATTTATTTTGGGTACAGACATTGGCGCCGACTAAGGGGATTCGAGTAAAACGATCGTGTTTACCAGTGAGAGAAGCCTCAGAAAAATCATGAACGAGATTCCAACAAAAATCAGCAAGAAAAAATAAAAAAAATTGGGTTCTTACGTAACTGTTGCGAAGGTTGAAGAAACGTTGCAAACAGTTACAGAAACCGTTGAGAAGGCAGTAGTAGAAGCTTTGCAGCACAGTAAGAGATATAAATGTTGCAAAAATCATTACAAAAGCACTTATTCTGTACAACCCTATAAGTCCAGCTTCCTGTACAGCTTCAGATCCAGCGAATCATGTCCGTCAGATATAGAAGATCTTGACCGTAAGATCTGCCCAGCCAAGGATCCAGCTCCCGGTTCACAAACAGGTTCAGTGTCAGACTGGTTCGGTTCAGATCGAACCAGTTCAGTACGGTTCAAAACGAACAAGACCGATACGGCCCAACCAGTTGACTGGGCTCGCCACGTCAGCAGAAGTCCACGTCATCAGTGACATGTCATAAGACTCTAATGACACGTCAGCGGAATAATCCACACCAGCAGTGCCATATCAGCACACAGTCCAGTCAGGAACGACACATCATCAAATTTTGCCACGTCAGCATCATAGGATGCTGGCTGTTTTGCCGCGTCAGCTGCCACGTCAGCCCCGTTCGTACGCCACGTCAGAAAGTCATCCCAATAAACAGTAACACGTCAGCAATTCTACACAGTCATCACTGCCATGTATGCAACATCGCGCGTTTCGTTCAAATCTTGTTTCGTCAATAACTTCTTCGTTTTAAGTCCGAATTAAGTGATTTTTGGCTCGTTAGAATCGTCTTTCAATTCCTTACAACATGGAATCAAAAAATCCAGTGTACTAGAAACTTGGATGTGCACTTAGAGCAGTAACATGATCGGGTTCGAGGTTCGTGGACAACGACATGATCGGGTTCAAGGTTCGTGGATAGCGACATGATCGAGAGTTCGAGATGAGGATTGCTTAGAACCTTCAATATTTAGCCTTGCATCAAATCGCAAGCACCTAAAGCCTCACCTTGCACGTGAGCACTTAAGTCTTGCTTTCTCAATAATAAAATCTCGTCTTGCACGCGAGTATGAAAGACTTGTACCTTGGCAAGCATAAAGTCTCTTCTCAACCACGAGCCCAACGCCCGATGTTGGTCCAAAGACTCGTACTCAACACAAGAAATACAGCCAGCCTTCCCGAGCAGCGAGCGCTACAGCCTTGTTACGTTGCGAGCAAAAAGCCTTGCCCCAGCGGCAAGCACATTACGTTTGACTTAAGACTAGACTAGCTCTCGAGCATCAAAAGTCCACCACGTGGCAAAAAGTCTCGCCTAGCACGTGGGCAATAAATTTTTTTTTTTTTTACTTTTCATTTTTTTTTTGCAGGTAATTACAGCGGAGGGCGTCTTCGCAATATCTCTACTCACGCTTGGGGCGAGTTTCATCATCAACGTTCGACGCAAAAGGATAAACAATTTTCTTAACCACCAACAAGTTGGAGGTTAAGAGGGGGAGATGTTTGTACCGTGTATTTTATACACGGTGAGCCCGTAATCAAGCCCGTCTATCCAGCCCATGACGGAAGATTCTAGAAGTTTCCCGAAGGCTTGTTTCCCAAGTTGCTTGCACATGAAGTTTACATCAAAATTAGGGTTACATAAACTCTATAAATACATGTATCCTAAACCCAAGAATAGAGGGAATATTAGGTTAGCTAACCCGGAGAAAAACACCCTTGTATCAAATACATCAATAAAACACCTCTCCGTTCTTCCGTGGATGCAGGCAACACATTCCGAACCACGTAAATTGTTGTCTTCTTATTTATTTTTGATCGTTTTTCTAACCCTAATCATCATCAAATCATCGTGTTTAGTGCCTAGAATTTATTTTGGGTACAGACATTGGCGCCGACTAAGGGGATTCGAGTAAAACGATCGTGTTTACCAGTGAGAGAAGCCTCAGAAAAATCATGAACGAGATTCCAACAAAAATCAGCAAGAAAAAATAAAAAAAATAGGGTTCTTACGTAACTGTTGCGAAGGTTGAAGAAACGTTGCAAACAGTTACAGAAACCGTTGCGAAGGCAGTAGTAGAAGCTTTGCAGCACAGTAAGAGATATAAATGTTGCAAAAATCATTACAAAAGCACTTATCCTGTACAACCCTATAAGTCCAGCTTCCTGTACAGCTTCAGATCCAACGAATCATGTCCGTCAGATATAAAAGATCTTGACCGTAAGATCTGCCCAGCCAAGGATCCAGCTCCCGGTTCACAAACAGGTTCAGTGTCAGACCGGTTCGGTTCAGATCGAACCAGTTCAGTATGGTTCAAAACGAACCAGACCGATAAGTCCCAACCAGTTGACTGGGCTCGCCACGTCAGCAGAAGTCCACGTCATCAGTGACATGTCAAAAGACTCTAATGACACATCAGCGGAATAATCCACACCTGCAGTGCCATATCAGCACACAGTCCAATCAGGAACGACACATCATCAAATTTTGCCACGTCAGCGTCACAAGATGCTGGCTGTTTTGCCGCGTCAGCTGCCACGTCAGCCACGTTCGTACGCCACGTCAGAAAGTCATCCCAAAAAACAGTAACACGTCAGCAATTCTACACAGTCATCACTGCCATGTATGCAACAGCGCGCGTTTCGTTCAAAGCTTGTTTCGTCAAATAACTTCTTCGTTTTAAGTCCGAATTAAGTGATTTTTGGCTCGTTAGAATCGTCTTTCAATTCCCTACAACATGGAAACAAAAAATCCAGTGTACTAGAAACTTGGATGTACACTTAGAGCAGTAACATGATCGGATTCGAGGTTCGTGGACAACGACATGATCGGGTTCAATGTTCATGGATAGCGACATGATCGAGAGTTCGAGATGAGGATTGCTTAGAACCTTCAATATTTAGCCTTGCATCAAATCGCAAGCACCTAAAGCCTCACCTTGCACGTGAGCACTTAAGTCTTGCTTTCTCAATAATAAAATCTCGTCTTGCACGCGAGTATGAAAGACTTGTACCTTGGCAAGCATAAAGTCTCTTCTCAACCACGAGCCCAACGCCCGATGTTGGTCCAAAGACTCGTACTCAACACAAAAAATACAGCCAGCCTTCCCGAGCAGCGAGCGCTACAGCCTTGTTACGTCGCGAGCAAAAAGCCTTGCCCCAGCCGCAAGCACATTACGTTTCACTTAAGACTAGACTAGCTCTCGAGCATCAAAAGTCCACCACGTGGCAAAAAGTCTCGCCTAGCACGTGAGCAATATATTTTTTTTTTTTACTTTTCTTTTTTTTTTTTTTTGCAGGTAATTACAGCGGAGGGAGTCTTTGCAATATCTCTACTCACGTTTGGGGGCGAGTTTCATCATCAACGTTCAACGCAAAAGGATAAAAAATTTTCATAACCACCAACAAGTTGGAGGTTAAGAGGGGGCGATGTTTGTACCGTGTATTTTATACACGGTGAGCCCGTCTATCCAGCCCATGACGGAAGATTCTAGAAGTTTCCCGAAGGCTTGTTTCCCAAGTTGCTTGCACATGAAGTTTACATCAAAATTAGGGTTACATAAACTCTATAAATACATGTATCCTAAACCAAAGAATAGTGGGAACATTAGGTTAGATAACCCGGAGAAAAATACCCTTGTATCAAATACATCAATAAAATACCTCTCCGTTCTTCCGTGGATGCAGGCAACACATTCCGAACCACGTAAATTCTTGTCTTCTTATTTATTTTTGATCGTTTTTCTAACCCTAATCATCATCAAATCATCGTGTTTAGTGCCTAGAATTTGTTTTGGGTACAGACATTGGCGCCGACTAAGGGGATTCGAGTAAAACGATCGTGTTTACCAGTGAGAGAAGCCTCAGAAAAATCATGAACGAGATTCCAACAAAAATCAGCAAGAAAAAATAAAAAAATAGGGTTCTTACGTAACTGTTGCGAAGGTTGAAGAAACGTTGCAAACAGTTACAGAAACCGTTGCGAAGGAAGTAGTAGAAGCTTTGCAGCACAGTAAGAGATATAAATGTTGCAAAAATCATTACAAAAGCACTTATCCTGTACAACCCTATAAGTCCAGCTTCCTGTACAGCTTCAGATCCAACGAATCATGTCCGTCAGATATAGAAGATCTTGACCGTAAGATCTGCCCAGCCAAGGATCCAGCTCCCGGTTCACAAACAGGTTCAGTGTCAGACCGGTTCGGTTCAGATCGAACCAGTTCAGTATGGTTCAAAACGAACCAGACCGATAAGTCCCAACCAGTTGACTGGGCTCGCCACGTCAGCAGAAGTCCACGTCATCAGTGACATGTCAAAAGACTCTAATGACACATCAGCGGAATAATCCACACCTGCAGTGCCATATCAGCACACAGTCCAATCAGGAACGACACATCATCAAATTTTGCCACGTCAGCGTCACAGGATGCTGGCTGTTTTGCCGCGTCAGCTGCCACGTCAGCCCCGTTCGTACGCCACGTCAGAAAGTCATCCCAATAAACAGTAACACGTCAGCAATTCTACACAGTCATCACTGCCATGTATGCAACAGCGCGCGTTTCGTTCAAAGCTTGTTTCGTCAAATAACTTCTTCGTTTTAAGTCCGAATTAAGTGATTTTTGGCTCGTTAGAATCGTCTTTCAATTCCCTACAACATGGAAACAAAAATTCCAGTGTACTAGAAACTTGGATGTGCACTTAGATCAGTAACATGATCGGGTTCGAGGTTCGTGGACAACGACATGATCGGGTTCAAGGTTCGTGGATAGCGACATGATCGAGAGTTCGAGATGAGGATTGCTTAGAACCTTCAATATTTGGCCTTGCATCAAATCGCAAGCACCTAAAGCCTCACCTTGCACGTGAGCACTTAAGTCTTGCTTTCTCAATAATTAAATCTCGTCTTGCACGCGAGTATGAAAGACTTGTACCTTGGCAAGCATAAAGTCTCTTCTCAACCACGAGCCCAACGCCCGATGTTGGTCCAAAGACTCGTACTCAACACAAGAAATACAGCCAGCCTTCCCGAGCAGCGAGCGCTACAGCCTTGTTACGTTGCGAGCAAAAAGCCTTGCCCCAGCGGCAAGCACATTACGTTTCACTTAAGACTAGACTAGCTCTCGAGCATCAAAAGTCCACCACGTGGCAAAAAGTCTCGCCTAGCACGTGAGCAATATATTTTTTTTTTACTTTTCATTTTTTTTTTGCAGGTAATTACAGCGGAGGGCGTCTTCGCAATATCTCTACTCACGCTTGGGGCGAGTTTCATCATCAATGTTCGACGCAAAAGGATAAACAATTTTCTTAACCACCAACAAGTTGGAGGTTAAGAGGGGGCGATGTTTGTACCGTGTATTTGATACACGGTGAGCCCGTCTAGCCAGCCCATGACGGAAGATTCTAGAAGTTTCCCGAAGGCTTGTTTCCCAAGTTGCTTGCACATGAAGTTTACATCAAAATTAGGGTTACATAAACTCTATAAATACATGTATCCTAAACCCAAGAATAGAGGGAATATTAGGTTAGATAACCCGGAGAAAAATACCCTTGTATCAAATACATCAATAAAATACCTCTCCGTTCTTCCGTGGATGCAGGCAACACATTCCGAACCACGTAAATTCTTGTCTTCTTATTTATTTTTGATCGTTTTTCTAACCCTAATCATCATCAAATCATCGTGTTTAGTGCCTAGAATTTGTTTTGGGTACAGACATTGGCGCCGACTAAGGAGATTCGAGTAAAACGATCGTGTTTACCAGTGAGAGAAGCCTCAGAAAAATCATGAACGAGATTCCAACAAAAATCAGCAAGAAAAAATAAAAAAATAGGGTTCTTACGTAACTGTTGCGAAGGTTGAAGAAACGTTGCAAACAGTTACAGAAACCGTTGCGAAGGCAGTAGTAGAAGCTTTGCAGCACAGTAAGAGATATAAATGTTGCAAAAATCATTACAAAAGCACTTATCCTGTACAACCCTATAAGTCCAGCTTCCTGTACAGCTTCAGATCTAGCGAATCATGTCCGTCAGATATAGAAGATCTTGACCGTAAGATCTGCCCAGCCAAGGATCCATCTCCCGGTTCACAAAAAGGTTCAGTGTCAGACCGGTTCGATTCAGATCGAACCAGTTCAGTACGGTTCAAAACGAACAAGACCAAAACGGCCCAACCAGTTGGCTGGGCTCGCCACGTAAGCAGAAGTCCACGTCATCGGTGACATGTCAGAAGACTCTAATGACACGTCAGCGGAATAATCCACACCAGCAGTGCCATATCAGCACACAGTCCAGTCAGGAACGACACATCATCAAATTTTTCCACGTCAGCGTCACAGGATGCTGGCTGTTTTGCCGCGTCAGCTGCCACGTCAGCCCCGTTCGTACGCCACGTCCGAAAGTCATCCCAATAAACAGTAACACGTCAGCAATTCTGCACAGTCATCACTGCCATGTATGCAACAACGCGCGTTTCGTTCAAAGCTTGTTTCGTCAATAACTTATTCATTTTAAGTCCGAATTAAGTGATTTTTGGCTCGTTAGAATCGTCTTTCAATTCCCTACAACATGGAAACAAAAAATCCAGTGTACTAGAAACTTGGATGTGCACTTAGAGCAGTAACATGATCGGGTTTGAGGTTCGTGGACAACGACATGATCGGGTTCAAGGTTCGTGGATAGCGACATGATCGAGAGTTCGATATGAGGATTGCTTAGACCCTTCAATATTTAGCCTTGCATAAAATAGAAAGCACCTAAAGCCTCACCTTGCACGTGAGCACTTAAGTCTTGCTTTCGCAAGCATAAAATCTCGTCTTGCACGTGAGTATGAAAGACTTGTACCTTGGAAAGCATAAAGTCTCTTCTCAACCACGAGCCCAACGCCTGATGTTGGTCCAAAGACTCGTACTCAACACAAGAAATACAGCCAGCCTTCCCGAGCAGCGAGCGCTACAGCCTTGTTACGTCGCGAGCAAAAAGCCTTTCCCCAGCGGCAAGCACATTACGTTTCACTTAAGACTAGAATAGCTCTCGAGCATCAAAAGTCCACCACGTGGCAAAAAGTCTCGCCTAGCACGTGAGCAATATATATGTTTTTTTTTTCTTTTCATTTTTTTTTTTTTGCAGGTAATTACAGCGGAGGGCGTCTTCGCAATATCTCTACCCACGCTTGGGGGCGAGTTTCATCATCAACGTTCGACGCAAAAGGATAAACAAATTTCTTAACCACCAACAAGTTGGAGGTTATGAGGGGGCGATGTTTTTACCGTGTATTTTATACACGGTGAGCCCGTAATCAAGCCCGTCTAGCCAGCCCATGACGGAAGATTCTAGAAGTTTCCCGAAGGCTTGTTTCCCAAGTTGCTTGCACATGAAGTTTACATCAAAATTAGGGTTACATAAACTCTATAAATACATGTATCCCAAACCCAAAAATAGAGGGAATATTAGGTTAGCTAACCCGGAGAAAAACACCCTTGTATCAAATACATCAATAAAATACCTCTCCGTTCTTCCGTGGATGCAGGCAACACATTCCGAACCACGTAAATTCTTGTCTTCTTATTTATTTTTGATCGTTTTTCTAACCCTAATCATCATCAAATCATCGTGTTTAGTGCCTAGAATTTATTTTGGGTACAGACATTGGCGCCGACTAAGGGCATTCGAGTAAAACGATCGTGTTTACCAGTGAGAGAAGCCTCAGAAAAATCATGAACGAGATTCCAACAAAAATCAGCAAGAAAAAATAAAAAAATAGGGTTCTTACGTAACTGTTGCGAAGGTTGAAGAAACGTTGCAAACAGTTACAGAAACCGTTGCGAAGGCAGTAGTAGAAGCTTTGCAGCACAGTAAGAGATATAAATGTTGCAAAAATCATTACAAAAGCACTTATCCTGTACAACCCTATAAGTCCAGCTTCCTGTACAGCTTCAGATCTAGCGAATCATGTCCGTCAGATATAGAAGATCTTGACCGTAAGATCTGCCCAGCCAAGGATCCATCTCCCGGTTCACAAACAGGTTCAGTGTCAGACCGGTTCGGTTCAGATCGAACCAGTTCAGTACGGTTCAAAACGAACAAGACCGAAACGGCCCAACCAGTTGGCTGGGCTCGCCACGTAAGCAGAAGTCCACATCATCGGTGACATGTCAGAAGACTCTAATGACACGTCAGCGGAATAATCCACACCAGCAGTGCCATATCAGCACACAGTCCAGTCAGGAACGACACATCATCAAATTTTTCCACGTCAGCGTCACAGGATGCTGGCTGTTTTGCCGCGTCAGCTGCCACGTCAGCCCCGTTCGTACGCCACGTCCGAAAGTCATCCCAATAAAGAGTAACACGTCAGCAATTCTGCACAGTCATCACTGCCATGTATGCAACAGCGCGCGTTTCGTTCAAAGCTTGTTTCGTCAATAACTTATTCATTTTAAGTCCGAATTAAGTGATTTTTGGCTCGTTAGAATCGTCTTTCAATTCCCTACAACATGGAAACAAAATATCCAGTGTACTAGAAACTTGGATGTGCACTTAGAGCAGTAACATGATCGGGTTTGAGGTTCGTGGACAACGACATGATCGGGTTCAAGGTTCGTGGATAGCGACATGATCGAGAGTTCGATATAAGGATTGCTTAGACCCTTCAATATTTAGCCTTGCATAAAATAGAAAGCACCTAAAGCCTCACCTTGCACGTGAGCACTTAAGTCTTGCTTTCGCAAGCATAAAATCTCGTCTTGCACGTGAGTATGAAAGACTTGTACCTTGGAAAGCATAAAGTCTCTTCTCAACCACGAGCCCAACGCCTGATGTTGGTCCAAAGACTCGTACTCAACACAAGAAATACAGCCAGCCTTCCCGAGCAGCGAGCGCTACAGCCTTGTTACGTCGCGAGCAAAAAGCCTTTCCCCAGCGGCAAGCACATTACGTTTCACTTAAGACTAGAATAGCTCTCGAGCATCAAAAGTCCACCACGTGGCAAAAAGTCTCGCCTAGCACGTGAGCAATATATATGTTTTTTTTTACTTTTCATTTTTTTTTTTGCAGGTAATTACAGCGGAGGGCGTCTTCGCAATATCTCTACCCACGCTTGGGGGTGAGTTTCATCATCAACGTTCGACGCAAAAGGATAAACAAATTTCTTAACCACCAACAAGTTGGAGGTGATGAGGGGGCGATGTTTTTACCGTGTATTTTATACACGGTGAGCCCGTAATCAAGCCCGTCTAGCCAGCCCATGACGGAAGATTCTAGAAGTTTCCCGAAGGCTTGTTTCCCAAGTTGCTTGCACATGAAGTTTACATCAAAATTAGGGTTACATAAACTCTATAAATACATGTATCCCAAACCCAAAAATAGAGGGAATATTAGGTTAGATAACCCGGAGAAAAACACCCTTGTATCAAATACATCAATAAAATACCTCTCCGTTCTTCCGTGGATGCAGGCAACACATTCCGAACCACGTAAATTCTTGTCTTCTTATTTATTTTTGATCGTTTTTCTAACCCTAATCATCATCAAATCATCGTGTTTAGTGCCTAGAATTTATTTTGGGTACAGACATTGGCGCCGACTAAGGGCATTCGAGTAAAACGATCGTGTTTACCAGTGAGAGAAGCCTCAGAAAAATCATGAACGAGATTCCAACAAAAATCAGCAAGAAAAAATAAAAAATAGGGTTCTTACGTAACTGTTGCGAAGGTTGAAGAAACGTTGCAAACAGTTACAGAAACCGTTGCGAAGGCAGTAGTAGAAGCTTTGCAGCACAGTAAGAGATATAAATGTTGCAATAATCATTACAAAAGCACTTATCATGTACAACCCTATAAGTCCAGCTTCCTGTACAGCTTCAGATCCAACGAATCATGTCCGTCAGATATAGAAGATCTTGACCGTAAGATCTGCCCAGCCAAGGATCCAGCTCCCGGTTCACAAACAGGTTCATTGTCAGACCGGTTCGGTTCAGATCGAACCAGTTCAGTATGGTTCAAAACGAACCAGACCGATAAGTCCCAACCAGTTGACTGGGCTCGCCACGTCAGCAGAAGTCCACGTCATCAGTGACATGTCAGAAGACTCTAATGACACATCAGCGGAATAATCCACACCTGCAGTGCCATATCAGCACACAGTCCAATCAGGAACGACACATCATCAAATTTTGCCACGTCAGCGTCACAGGATGCTGGCTGTTTTGCCGCGTCATCTGCCACGTCAGCCCCGTTCGTACGCTACGTCAGAAAGTCATCCCAATAAACAGTAACACGTCAGCAATTCTACACAGTCATCACTGCCATGTATGCAACAGCGCGCGTTTCGTTCAAAGCTTGTTTCGTCAATAACTTCTTCGTTTTAAGTCCGAATTAAGTGATTTTTGGCTCGTTAGAATCGTCTTTCAATTCCCTACAACATGGAAACAAAAAATCCAGTGTACTAGAAACTTGGATGTGCACTTAGATCAGTAACATGATCGGGTTCGAGGTTCGTGGACAACGACATGATCGGGTTCAAGGTTCGTGGATAGCGACATGATCGAGAGTTCGAGATCAGGATTGCTTAGACCCTTCAATATTTAGCCTTGCATCAAATTGCAAGCACCTAAAGCCTCACCTTGCACGTGAGAACTTAAGTCTTGCTTTCTCAAGCATAAAATCTCGTCTTGCACGCGAGTATGAAAGACTTGTACCTTGGAAAGCATAAAGTCTCTTCTCAACCACGAGCCCAACGCCCGATGTTGGTCCAAAGACTCGTACTCAACACAAGAAATACAGCCAGCCTTCCCGAGCAGCGAGCGCTACAGCCTTGTTACGTTGCGAGCAAAAAGCCTTGCCCCAGCGGCAAGCACATTACGTTTGACTTAAGACTAGACTAGCTCTCTGGTGGGCCCGGGAAAGCGTGAAAATTAAGCGTAATAAAAACGCGGGCCTACAGTAATACCGCAAGTGCACGGTCGTCAGTTGTAGCTCGTGCAAGTACCGGTCGATCCACAGAGACTGGGGGTGTTTTGTAGTGTTTAGCTATTTTGGGTTCTAGTTGGCTATTGGGCTTTAGGTATCAAAGGGTTGTGGTACCAATGGGTTATGAATACCCTTTGGAACTGTTGGGCTTTGAATACCCTTTGAGTAAATTGGGCTTAATGGGTTTGTTGTAATGATGAAGTGCTTTAGGCTTTGGGCCTTTGAATGATTTGGGCCTTAGCTGGAGCTAGGCTTTTTAGCTATGAACCTGGGCTTTTAGCCTTTGGAATTGCACTGGGCCTTGGGCTAACAGTGACTGTGAATTGGGATTTAGGTTTTTGAATAGCACTGGGTCTTGTAACAGTGAACTGGGCCTTTGATTTTGAATTTGGGCTTGGGCTTAGTGTAGTGAACTGAGCCTTTGGTGGACTGAATTAGACTGGGCTTGTGATGTGATTTGAGCCTTGGGTTGAGCTGGGCTTTCACAGTGAACTGTGGCTGGGCCTTAACCTGAACTGTGGTCTTAGCTGAGCCAAGCTCAGTTGCAGTCCACAGCAGTGGCTTCAGCAGGGAAAGGGAGAGCAGCAGCAGTGCAAAGGGCAAGTGCACAGCAGCAGGGGGAGACAAGGCAGCAGAGCACTAGGGGAGAACAAGGCAGTAGCAAGTAGTAAAAGCAGTGAATGCAGTAACAAGAACAGGAGAAACAAAAGAGAAGCAAGAGCAAATAGTGGCAGTGAAACTGTGATATTTACAAAGCAATGAAGATGGTAGTGAAATAAAGCAAAGAGAAAGACCAAGGCAGTGAAGTAAATGTGACAGTGAAGCAAAGGTAACAGTGGCAGTTAACAGGAAACAAAACCAAATAAACCAAGGCTGTTAGCCAAGGGCAGTGGGAGAACAAGGCACAAAACAGTTATATAAAAAAAACAAATTGAGAGCCTAGGCATACAACTAGAGTGGGAAGAGAACCAGTTTGCTCACAGTCACTAGTGAGCACTAGTTTCTCCCCACTGCTCAATCAATCCAATGCTTCAAAGGCTTTAGCCTAACATTCACACAAAACAGTAAACATCACAACTAGGTTATGAATCCACCTTGTGACCTAGCCAGATGGTGTAATTCTATGTTAAATCCATGTCCCTAATGGAGATAGGTGAAGGTTCAAGCCTGCCTATGTTCCAGGGCATACATAAACGGAATGGAAGGAGAAGAAGCTTGCTAATGAGCACTAAATTCCTCCATTTCTCAATTAGCTCAATTTACAAGAATTATAACCTAACATTCCACCTCTAACAGTGACTTAAGGCATCATCTCAGCCTAGCTATACACATACACATGAGAGCTCACATAACAGCAACAACAACAAAACAATTACTAAACAGAGCATTGAACTGAACATAAACAAACACAGAAGACATAAAACAAAAACATGAACTGAATTGAAACACAAAAACAACAACTGAATTGAAACTGAATAAGAGTAATGGAATAAACATAAAAATAGTTGAAAATTAAACACTAACCCTTGAGACACTGGCTATTCCAGTGCTCTTGGGTGACACACTGGCTAACCCAGGCATCATCTTCTCTCTACACATCAGTTGCCTTTTATAGTTTTACAAAATATCCCCCAAATTTCGAAACCCTAACTTGCAAACCCTAATTTTTGAATTGAAAAGTCCACTCACCTAATCCCTGAATTGATGTCGACCCATGCTTATTCTCTCTTCTCTGCTCCTCTCCATGTCTTCAGTTGCGTCTTATAGCCTCACCTAATTTATTGATTTATCACCTAGGGTTTCAGTGGTGAAAAATCAATGAGTTAGATTGCTATAGAGGTAGGGGAGGTAGCTACGGCGTGTAGGTGGTGTTTGGTGACAGTGGAGGAAGTGGCGATGGCAGGGTGGTGGTGCGGCAGGGTATGGTGGTGGTGGCAGTGAGAGCAGGCGGAGAGGGAGTTGCAGACGGAGAGGTTGAGAGGGAGGAGAAGACTCGAGTGTTTTGGGATGTAGGGAGTGTTTGGTTGGGTATAGGTGCTTCGTGCTAGGGTGTGAGTCAAGTGTAGCGAGTTTGATGCACAGCGAGAGGGAAATCATCGGATGACCAGATTTGGATTTAAATGAACGGCGCGATGGGATGAAGCTTGGAGAGACCGTTGGATTGCGAGATACAACTAAGCTGACGGCTCCAGATGGAGTTAGGTGCTGTAGTGTTTAGCAGGAGCTTCAGACTTCGATGCACGATGATGAAGCGACCATTGGATGATGAGATGGATCCAATCTGACGGCTACAAAAGAATGGGTTTGGGTTTTGGAGTTCTGGGCTTGGAAAATGGGTTTAGTATTGGGAAATAAGTTTGGGCTTGGGATATGTTGAGCCCACTTCTTCTTTAAGAACAAATCTCTTCCTTATTAAGCCCACTTTCTAGCCTTTGGTCTTGCACACAATATTCTTCGCGGTTTCCTTGCGTAATTCTTCCCGGCTTTTCACCACTTTTCTGCTCAAGTCATCCAAACTTTATTTATTACCTAAAAATACAAAATTAATTAATAAAAATATTTATTCTTGAAAACAATGAAAATGCAGAATATGGGATAAAATGTAGAATTAATGCACAAAAGATGAGTTAAATGCCAACAAAAATATATAGAAATATGCACTTTTTAGCACTCATCAAATACCCCCAAACCTGAATTTTACTTGTCCTCAAGTAAAACAAAACTAAGGAAATCCTAACTATACCACTGTCGCTGGTCTCTCGAATGCATTTAGCGTATGCACTAAGCCTTTTAAACCACTAAGAGTCCCTAGTGGACGAGTTAAGTCTCGTGAAGGTTTGCTTAGAACGTACCTACAAAGTTCTAGGTCAAACTATAAGCTCAGATTCCATCAAATGTGACATGTGCAAGTCAGTTAAGCTCACAGCAAAATGGAGATGTCAATCTAGCTATCGAAGGCACAATCCTAGCACTGATAACAAAAAAAGACATGTGATAAGAGTGTACAGTGTATCTACACATGTGTAAAGAAAGATCTGAAGTTATGACTACTAATCACCAAGAGATATTTTCTCAGGCTAAGAACCAAGGTCGAAATCTAGCTAGCTGTCCGGACTTTACGAGAATTGTGAATGAGTTGGAGGTATTTCACAATTACTCGCGTTGTACATCAATGGCATACACCCTCCTTGCTTATTACAATGAAACAACAAAATGACTCTTTACATGACTCTTATTTACATTGACTACTCTCTTTTATTTTTGGAACAAGAGAGGATGGAATTGATAAATACTTGATTTTTTTGTATTTTTCTGATATTTATTTATTTATTTATTTTTTTTATGAATATATACATCGTTTTTTTTTTTTTTTGAATAAGGAAACACTTTTGATACAAATACAAAAGGAAAAAAAAGATTACATGACACTTTGCAAGAGGTAGCCCTTTTTGATGCACCCAGTTAAATTCGATGGTTGTCTTTCTTAATGTAACCTCCACCTTCTATCCCAACCAACCAAAGAAAAAGCTAGTCAAGTTTCGTTCAGTATTCTAAAGTGATTGGCAATCGTAACTTCCTATCAAACACCTTGAAGATCGAGGCCATACATGTGTTGGTAGATCGTGCGCGTGCAAATTTCTTATCACTATGTGAATTGTGCTAGAATCAGGGTGCCTAAATATCTAGACTAAGACTCCTAATAATTACATATTTGCACAAGAGTCAACATTTCAAGGTAAATGAGCTCCATTTTTATGATTTTTCATTTTTTCATTTTTTTGAATTTTTTCGATTTTTTCAAAAGAAGAAGGAGTTCGTTTTCAATTATAGCATATTATCATGGTATCTACTCTATACCCCCAAACCTAAACTAAACATTGTCCTCAATGTTTCAAAATATGGAAAGAATTAAAATGCAACATATGGAAAGGGACATGCTGAGTAGAGTAAAAGGAGAGAGAATACCCGATTTCGGCGAAAGCAGAATTAAAACTCCGTTATCCAAGGGAAAACTCCAACATATTCGAAGTCACAATGGATGAGCACAAAATATATACAAAAGGAAATTTAACTAACACATTATCTACAAGAAAATTTGGTTTTTAATGGGCTTGGACTTTTTGGGAAAAATTTGGTTTTGTCGGGAGACATTTGGCTTTGATGGGAAAAAGAAAAATTTTGGTTTTTTAGGGAAACATTTGGAAAACTTTGGTTTTTATGGGAGAAATTTTTGGTTTTTGAAATTGGGAGCAAGCCCACTGTTGGTCCTCTAATGGAATGGGAGGAAGGCTGCGGCCCACGAAACACTAAGTTTTAATTTTGAAAGTTTAATTTGGCCCAGTTGGTTAAGGCCCGACGTTTGTTTTAAAACTTTGGTTTCGAGGTCCACTCTTGAGTGGAAACAAGCCCACAATCGGTTACAAGCTCAGCTGGGTTTAAACCCAGAGTCCAAAATACAAGTCCAATGAAAGAATTTAAACAAGCCCACAAATTAAACAAACAAGCCCACAAAAATTAATTACAAACCCAACAGAAAATAAAAAGCCCAAAAATTGGCTTTAATATTACAAGCCCACAATTAAAAATTGGAAGCCCACAATTCGGGTTCTCTTAAATGGGTTACCTTTTAAGCACAGCCCAGCTGCTCTGATATTGTTGCAAAAACCCAGTTGGGCTTTGGTTCTTTTCCTTGGTGGCGTCCCAGCAGAGGAAAACAGGTTCAGAACAGCAGGTCCAACAGCAAATGAAGTGAAGCAGATGCAGATGCAAACGCTATGCAGTGAAATGCAAAAATAGCTAATAAAACTACTAGAGAAACAAAGCACCAGTCCCCGGCAGCGGCGCCAAAAACTTGGTGGGCCCGGGAAAGCGTGAAAATTAAGCGTAATAAAAACGCGGGCCTACAGTAATACCGCAAGTGCACGGTCGTCAGTTGTAGCTCGTGCAAGTACGGGTCGATCCACAGAGACTGGGGGTGTTTTGTAGTGTTTAGCTATTTTGGGTTCTAGTTGGCTATTGGGCTTTAGGTATCAAAGGGTTGTGGTACCAATGGGTTATGAATACCCTTTGGAACTGTTGGGCTTTGAATACCCTTTGAGTAAATTGGGCTTAATGGGTTTGTTGTAATGATGAAGTGCTTTAGGCTTTGGGCCTTTGAATGATTTGGGCCTTAGCTGGAGCTAGGCTTTTTAGCTATGAACCTGGGCTTTTAGCCTTTGGAATTGCACTGGGCCTTGGGCTAACAGTGACTGTGAATTGGGCTTTAGGTTTTTGAATAGCACTGGGTCTTGTAACAGTGAACTGGGCCTTTGATTTTGAATTTGGGCTTGGGCTTAGTGTAGTGAACTGAGCCTTTGGTGGACTGAATTAGACTGGGCTTGTGATGTGATTTGAGCCTTGGGTTGAGCTGGGCTTTCACAGTGAACTGTGGCTGGGCCTTAACCTGAACTGTGGTCTTAGCTGAGCCAAGCTCAGTTGCAGTCCACAGCAGTGGCTTCAGCAAGGAAAGGGAGAGCAGCAGCAGTGCAAAGGGCAAGTGCACAGCAGCAGGGGGAGACAAGGCAGCAGAGCACTAGGGGAGAACAAGGCAGTAGCAAGTAGTAAAAGCAGTGAATGCAGTAACAAGAACAGGAGAAACAAAAGAGAAGCAAGAGCAAATAGTGGCAGTGAAACTGTGATATTTACAAAGCAATGAAGATGGTAGTGAAATAAAGCAAAGAGAAAGACCAAGGCAGTGAAGTAAATGTGACAGTGAAGCAAAGGTAACAGTGGCAGTTAACAGGAAACAAAACCAAATAAACCAAGGCTGTTAGCCAAGGGCAGTGGGAGAACAAGGCACAAAACAGTTATATAAAAAAAAAACAAATTGAGAGCCTAGGCATACAACTAGAGTGGGAAGAGAACCAGTTTGCTCACAGTCACTAGTGAGCACTAGTTTCTCCCCACTGCTCAATCAATCCAATGCTTCAAAGGCTTTAGCCTAACATTCACACAAAACAGTAAACATCACAACTAGGTTATGAATCCACCTTGTGACCTAGCCAGATGGTGTAATTCTATGTTAAATCCATGTCCCTAATGGAGATAGGTGAAGGTTCAAGCCTGCCTATGTTCCAGGGCATACATAAACGGAATGGAAGGAGAAGAAGCTTGCTAATGAGCATTAAATTCCTCCATTTCTCAATTAGCTCAATTTACAAGAATTATAACCTAACATTCCACCTCTAACAGTGACTTAAGGCATCATCTCAGCCTAGCTATACACATACACATGAGAGCTCACATAACAGCAACAACAACAAAACAATTACTAAACAGAGCATTGAACTGAACATAAACAAACACAGAAGACATAAAACAAAAACATGAACTGAATTGAAACACAAAAACAGCAACTGAATTGAAACTGAATAAGAGTAATGGAATAAACATAAAAATAGTTGAAAATTAAACACTAACCCTTGAGACACTGGCTATTCCAGTGCTCTTGGGTGACACACTGGCTAACCCAGGCATCATCTTCTCTCTACACATCAGTTGCCTTTTATAGTTTTACAAAATATCCCCCAAATTTCGAAACCCTAACTTGCAAACCCTAATTTTTGAATTGAAAAGTCCACTCACCTAATCCCTGAATTGATGTCGACCCATGCCTATTCTCTCTTCTCTGCTCCTCTCCATGTCTTCAGTTGCGTCTTATAGCCTCACCTAATTTATTGATTTATCACCTAGGGTTTCAGTGGTGAAAAATCAATGAGTTAGATTGCTATAGAGGTAGGGGAGGTAGCTACGGCGTGTAGGTGGTGTTTGGTGACAGTGGAGGAAGTGGCGATGGCAGGGTGGTGGTGCGGCAGGGTATGGTGGTGGTGGCAGTGAGAGCAGGCGGAGAGGGAGTTGCAGACAGAGAGGTTGAGAGGGAGGAGAAGACTCGAGTGTTTTGGGATGTAGGGAGTGTTTGGTTAGGTATAGGTGCTTCGTGCTAGGGTGTGAGTCAAGTGTAGCGAGTTTGATGGACAGCGAGAGGGAAATCATCGGATGACCAGATTTGGATTTAAATGAACGGCGCGATGGGATGAAGCTTGGAGAGACCGTTGGATTGCGAGATACAACTAAGCTGACGGCTCCAGATGGAGTTAGGTGCTGTAGTGTTTAGCAGGAGCTTCAGACTTCGATGCACGATGATGAAGCGACCATTGGATGATGAGATGGATCCAATCTGACGGCTATAAAAGAATGGGTTTGGGTTTTGGAGTTCTGGGCTTGGAAAATGGGTTTAGTTTTGGGAAATACGTTTGGGCTTGGGATATGTTGAGCCCACTTCTTCTTTAAGAACAAATCTCTTCCTTATTAAGCCCACTTTCTAGCCTTTGGTCTTGCACACAATATTCTTCGCGGTTTCCTTGCGTAATTCTTCCCGGCTTTTCACCACTTTTCTGCTCAAGTCATCCAAACTTTATTTATTACCTAAAAATACAAAATTAATTAATAAAAATATTTATTCTTGAAAACAATGAAAATGCAGAATATGGGATAAAATGTAGAATTAATGCACAAAAGATGAGTTAAATGCCAACAAAAATATATAGAAATATGCACTTTTTAGCACTCATCACTCTCGAGCATCAAAAGTCCACCACGTGGCAAAAAGTCTCGCCTAGCACGTGAGCAATAAATTTTTTTTTTTTACTTTTCATTTTTTTTTTGCAGGTAATTACAGCGGAGGGCGTCTTCGCAATATCTCTACTCACGCTTGGGGGCGAGTTTCATCATCAACGTTCGACGCAAAAGGATAAACAATTTTCTTAACCACCAACAAGTTGGAGGTTAAGAGGAGGCGATGTTTGTACCGTGTATTTTATACACGGTGAGCCCGTAATCAAGCCCGTCTAGCCAGCCCATGACGGAAGATTCTAGAAGTTTCCCGAAGGCTTGTTTCCCAAGTTGCTTGCACATGAAGTTTACATCAAAATTAGGGTTACATAAACTCTATAAATACATGTATCCTAAACCCAAAAATAGAGGGAATATTAGGTTAGCTAACCCAGAGAAAATCACCCTTGTATCAAATACATCAATAAACACCTCTCCGTTCTTCCGTGGATGCAGGCAACACATTCCGAACCACGTAAATTGTTGTCTTCTTATTTATTTTTGATCGTTTTTCTAACCCTAATCATCATCAAATCATCGTGTTTAGTGCCTAAAATTTATTTTGGGTACAGACATTGGCGCCGACTAAGGGGATTCGATTAAAACGATCGTGTTTACCAGTGAGAGAAGCCTCAGAAAAATCATGAACGAGATTCCAACAAAAATCAGCAAGAAAAAATAAAAAAAATAGGGTTCTTACGTAACTGTTGCGAAGGTTGAAGAAACGTTGCAAACAGTTACAGAAACCGTTGCGAAGGCAGTAGTAGAAGCTTTGCAGCACAGTAAGAGATATAAATGTTGCAAAAATCATTACAAAAGCACTTATCCTGTACAACCCTATAAGTCCAGCTTCCTGTACAGCTTCAGATCCAGCGAATCATGTCCGTCAGATATAGAAGATATTGACCGTAAGATCTGCCCAGCCAAGGATCCAGCTCATGGTTCACAAACAGGTTCAGTGTATGACCGGTTCGGTTCAGATCGAACCAGTTCAGTACGGTTCAAAACGAACCAGACCGATACGGCCCAACCAGTTGACTGGGCTCGCCACGTCAGCAGAAGTCCACGTCATCAGTGAAATGTCAGAAGACTCTAATGACACGTCAGCGGAATAATCTACACCAGCAGTGCCATATCAGCACACAGTCCAGTCAGGAACGACACATCATCAAATTTTTCCACGTCAGCGTCACAGGATGCTGGTTGTTTTACCGCGTCAGCTGCCACGTCAGCCCCGTTCGTACGCCACGTCAGAAAGTCATCCCAATAAACAGTAACACGTCAGCAATTCTGCACAGTCATCACTGCCATGTATGCAACAACGCGTGTTTCGTTCAAAGCTTCTTTCGTCAATAACTTCTTCATTTTAAGTCCGAATTAAGTGATTTTTGGCTCGTTAGAATCGTCTTTCAATTCCCTACAACATGGAAACAAAAAATACAGTGTACTAGAAACTTGGATGTGCACTTAGAGAAGTAACATGATCGGGTTTGAGGTTCGTGGACAACGACATGATCGTTTTCAAGGTTCGTGGATAGCGACATGATCAAGAGTTCGAGATCAGGATTGCTTAGACCCTTCAATATTTAGCCTTGCATCAAATCGCAAGCACCTAAAGCCTCACCTTGCACGTGAGCACTTAAGTCTTGCTTTCTCAAGCATAAAATCTCGTCTTGCACGCGAGTATGAAAGACTTATACCTTGGCAAGCATAAAGTCTCTTCTCAACCACCAGCCCAACGCCCGATGTTGGTCCAAAGACTCGTACTCAACACAAGAAATACACCCAGCCTTCCCGAGCAGCGAGCGCTACAGCCTTGTTACGTTGCGAGCAAAAAGCCTTGCCCCAGCGGCAAGCACATTACGTTTCACTTAAGACTAGACTAGCTCTCGAGAATCAAAAGTCCACCACGTGGCAAAAAGTCTCGCCTAGCACGTGAGCAATATATTTTTTTTTTTTACTTTTCATTTTTTTTTTTTGTAGGTAATTACAACGGAGGGCGTCTTCGCAATATCTCTACTCACTCTTGGGGGCGAGTTTCATCATCAACGTTCGACGCAAAAGGATAAACAATTTTCTTAACCACCAACTAGCTGGAGGTTAAGAGGGGGCGATGTTTGTACCGTGTATTTTATACACGGTGATGTATTTTATTGATGTATTTTATACACGGTGAGCCCGTAATCAAGCTCGTCTAGCCAGCCCATGACGGAAGATTCTAGAAGTTTCCCGAAGGCTTGTTTCCCAAGTTGCTTGCACATGAAGTTTACATCACAATTAGGGTTACATAAACTCTATAAATACATGTATCCTAAACCCAAGAATAGAGGGAATATTAGGTTAGCTAACCCGGAGAAAAACACCCTTGTATCAAATACATCAATAAAATACCTCTCCGTTCTTCCGTGGATGCAGGCAACACATTCCGAACCATGTAAATTCTTGTCTTCTTATTTATTTTTGATCGTTTTTCTAACCCTAATCATCATCAAATCATCGTGTTTAGTGCCTAGAATTTATTTTGGGTACAAACATTGGCGCCGACTAAGGGGATTCGAGTAAAACGATCGTGTTTACCAGTGAGAGAAGCCTCAGAAAAGTCATGAACGAGATTCCAACAAAAATCAGCAAGAAAAAATAAAAAAAATAGGGTTCTTACGTAACTGTTGCGAAGGTTGAAGAAACGTTGCAAACAGTTACAGAAACCTTTGCGAAGGCAGTAGTAGAAGCTTTGCAGCACAGTAAGAGATATAAATGTTGCAAAAATCATTACAAAAGCACTTATCCTGTACAACCCTATAAGTCCAGCTTCCTGTACAGCTTCAGATCCAGCAAATCATGTCCGTCAGATATAGAAGATCTTGACCGTAAGATCTGTCCAGCCAAGGATCCATCTCCCGGTTCACAAACAGGTTCAGTGTCAGACCGGTTCGGTTCAGATCGAACCAGTTCAGTACGGTTCAAAACGAACCAGACCGATACGGCCCAACCAGTTGACTGGGCTCGCCACGTCAGCAGATGTCCACGTCATCAGTGACATGTCAGCAGACTCTAATGACACGTCAGCGGAATAATCCACACCAGCACACAGTCCAGTCAGGAACGACACATCATCAAATTTTGCCACGTCAGCGTCACAGGATGCTGGTTGTTTTGCCGCGTCAGCTGCCACGTCATCCCTGTTTGTACGCCACGTCATAAAGTCATCCCAATAAACAGTAACACGTCAGCAATTCTGCACAGTCATCACTGCCATGTATGCAACAGCGCGCGTTTCGTTCAAATCTTGTTTCGTCAATAACTTCTTCGTTTTAAGTCCGAATTAAGTGATTTTTGGCTCGTTAGAATCGTCTTTCAATTCCCTACAAAATAGAAGCAAAAAAAATCTAGTGTTCTAGAAACTTGGATGTGCACTTAGAGCAGCAACATGTTCGGGTTCGAGGTTCGTGGACAACAACATGATCGGGTTCGAGGTTCGTGGATAACGACATGATCGAGGGTTCGAGATGAGGATTTCTTAGACCCTTCAATATTTATCCTTGCATCACATCACAAGCACCTAAAGCGTCACCTTGCAAGTGAGCACTTAAGTCTTGCTTTCCTAAGAATAAAATCTCGTCTTGCACGCGAGTATGAAAGACTTGCACCTTGGCAAGCATAAAGTCTCGTCTCAACCACGAGTCCAACGCCCGATGTTGGTCCAAAGACTCGTACTCAACACAAGCAATACAACCAACCTTCCCGAGCAGCGAGCGCTACAGCCTTGTTACGTTGCGAGCAAAAAGCCTTTCCCAGCCGCAAGTACATTAAATTTCACTTAAGACTCGACTAGCTCTCGAGCATCACAAGTCCACCACGTGGAAAAAAGTCTCGTCTAGCACGTGAGCAATATATATATATTTTTTTTTTGCAAGTAATTACAGTTGGGGGTGTCTTCGCAATATCTCTACTCACGTTTGAGGGCGAGTTTCATCATCAACTTTCGACGCAAAAGGGTAAACAATTTTCTTAACCACCAAAAAGTTGGAGGTTAAGAGGGGGCGATGTTTGTACCGTGTATTTTATACACGGTGAGCCCGTAATCAAGCCCGTCTAGCAAGCCCATGACGGAAGATTCTAGAAGTTTCCCGAAGGCTTGTTTCCCAAGTTTCTTGCACATGAAGTTTACATCAAAATTAGGGTTACATAAACTCTATAAATACATGTATCCTAAACCCAAGAATAGAGGGAATATTAGGTTAGCTAACCAGGAGAAAAACACTCTTGTATCAAATACATCAATAAAATACCTCTCCGTTCTTCCGTGGATGTAGGCAACACTTTCCGAACCGCGTAAATTCTTGTCTTCTTATTTATTTTTGATCGTTTTTCTAACCCTAATCATCCTCAAATCATCGTGTTTAGTACCTAGAATTTATTTTGGGTACAAACATTGGCGCCGACTAAGGGGATTCGAGTAAAACGATCGTGTTTACCAGTGAGAGAAGCCTCAGAAAAATCATGAACGAGATTCTAACAAAAATCAGCAAGAAAAAATAAAAAAATAGGGTTCTTACGTAACTGTTGCCAAGGTTGAAGAAACGTTGCAAACAGTGCAGAAACCGTTGCGAAGGCAGTAGCAGAAGCTTTGCAGCACAGTAACAGATATAAATGTTGCAGAAATCATTACAAAAGCACTTATCCTGTACAACCCTATAAGTCCAGCTTCCTGTAATGCTTCAGATCCAGCGAATCATGTCCGTAAGATATAGAAGATCTTGACCGTAAGATCTGTCCTGCCAAGGATCCAGCTCCCGGTTCACAAATAGGTTCAGTGTCAGACTGGTTCGGTTCAGAGCGAACCAGTTCAGTACGGTTCAAAACGAACCAGACCGATACGACCCAACCAATTGACTGAACTCGCCACGTGAACAGAAGTCCACGTCATCAGTGACAAGTCAGCAGACTCTAATGACACGTCAGAGGAATAACCCACACCAGCAGTGCCATATCAGCACACAGTCCAGTCAGGAACGACACATCATCAAATTTTGCCACGTCAGCGTCACAGGATGCTGGCTGTTTTGCCGCGTCAGCTGCCACGTCAGCGCCGTTTGTACGCTACGTCAGAAAGTCATCCCAATCAGCAGTAACACGTCAGCAATTCTGCACAGTCATCACTGCCATGTATGCAACAACGCGCGTTTCGTTCAAAGCTTGTTTCGTCAATAATTTCTTCGTTTTAAGTCCGAATTAAGTGATTTTTGTCTCGTTAGAATCGTATTTCAATTCCCTACAACATGGAAACAAAAAATCCAGTGTACTAGAAACTTGGATGTGCACTTAGAGCAGTAACATGATCGGGTTCGAGGTTCGTGGACAACGACATGATCGGGTTCAAGGTTCGTGGATAGCGACATGATCGAGAGTTCGAGATGAGGATTGCTTAGACCCTTCAATATTTAGCCTTGCATCATATCGCAAGCACCTAAAGCCTCACCTTGCACGTGAGCACTTAAGTCTTGCTTTCGCAAGCATAAAATCTCGTCTTGCACGCGAGTATGAAAGACTTGTACCTTGGCAAGCATAAAGTCTCTTCTCAACAACGAGCCCAACACCCGATGTTGGTCCAAAGACTCGTACTCAACACAAGAAATACATCCATCCTTCCCGAGCAGCGAGCGCCACAGCCTTGTTACGTTGCGAGCAAAAAGCCTTGCCCTAGACGCAAGCACATTACGTTTCACTTAAGACTAGACTAGCTCTCGAGCATCAAAAGTCCACCACGTGGAAAAAAGTCTCTCCTAGCACGTGAGTAATATATTTTTTTTTTTACTTTTCATTTTTTTTTTGCAGGTAATTACAGCGGAGGGCGTCTTCGCAATATCTCTACTCACGCTTGGGGGCGAGTTTCATCATCAACGTTCGACGCAAAAGGATAAACAATTTTCTTAACCACCAACAAGTTGGAGGTTAAGAGGGGGCGATGTTTGTACCATGTATTTTATACACGGTCAACCCGTAATCAAGCCCGTCTAGCCAGCCCATGACGGAAGATTCTAGAAGTTTCCCGAAGGCTTGTTTCCCAAGTTGCTTGCACATGAAGTTTACATCAAAATTAGGGTTACATAAACTCTATAAATACATGTATCCTAAACCCAAGAATAGAGGGAATATTAGGTTAGCTAACCCGGAGAAAAACACCCTTGTATCAAATACATCAATAAAATACCTCTCCGTTCTTACGTGGATGTAGGCAACACATTCCGAACCACGTAAATTCTTGTCTTCTTATTTATTTTTGATCGTTTTTCTAACCCTAATCATCATCAAATCATCGTGTTTAGTGCCTAGAATTTATTTTGGGTACAAACATTGGCGCCGACTAAGGGGATTCGAGTAAAACGATCGTGTTTACCAGTGAGAGAAGCCTCAGAAAAATCATGAACGAGATTCCAACAAAAATCAGCAAGAAAAAATAAAAAAATAGGGTTCTTATGTAACTGTTGCGAAGGTTGAAGAAACGTTGCAAACAGTTACAGAAACCGTTGTGAAGGAAGTAGTAGAAGCTTTGCAGCACAGTAAGAGATATAAATGTTACAAAATTCATTACAAAAGCACTTATCCTGTACAACCCTATAAGTCCAGCTTCCTGTACAGCTTCAGATCCAGCGAATCATGTCCGTCAGATATAGAAGATATTGACCGTAAGATCTGTCTAGCCAAGGATCCAGCTCCCGGTTCAGTGTCAGACCGGTTCGGTTCAGATCGAACCAGTTCAGTACGGTTCAAAACGAACCAGACCGATACGGCCCAACCAGTTGACTGGACTCTCCACGTCAGCAGAAGTCCACGTCATCAGTGACATGTCAGTAGACTCTAATGACACGTCAACAGAATAATCCACACCAGTAGTGCCACATCAGCACACAGTCCAGTCAGGAACGACACATCATCAAATTTTGCCACGTCAGCGTCACAGGTTGCTGGTTGTTTTGCCGCGTCAGCGCCGTTCGTACGCCACGTCAGAAAGTCATCCCAATCAGCAGTAACACGTCAGCAATTCTGCACAGTCATCACTGCCATGTATGCAACAACGCGCGTTTCGTTCAAAGCTTTTTTCGTCAATAACTTCTTCGTTTTAAGTCTGAATTAAGTGATTTGTGGCTCGTTAGAATCGTCTTTCAATTCCCTATAACATGGAAACAAAAAATACAGTGTACTAGAAACTTGGATGTGTACTTAGAGCAGTAACATGATCGGGTTCGAGGTTCGTGGACAACGACATGATCGGGTTCGAGGTTCGTGGATAGACATGATAGAGAGTTCGATATGAGGATTTCTTAGACCCTTCAATATTTTAGCCTTGCATCAAATCGCAAGCATCTAAAGCCTCACCTTGCACGTGAACACTTAAGTCTTGCTTTCGCAAGCATAAAATCTCGTCTTGCACGCGAGTATGAAAGACTTGCACCTTGGCAAGCATAAAGTCTCTTCTCAACCACGAGCCCAACGCCCGATGTTGGTACAAAGACTCGTACTCAACACAAAAAATACAACCAGCCTTCCCGAGCACCGAGCGCTACATCCTTGTTACGTTGTGAGCAAAAAGCCTTGCCCCAGCCGCAAGCACATTACGTTTCACTTAAGACTAGACTAGCTCTCGAGCATCAAAAGTCCACCACGTGGCAAAAAGTCTCGCCTAGCACGTGAGCAATTTTTTTATTTTTTTTTTCTTTTCATTTTTTTTTCTTTTCATTTTTTTTTGCAGGTAATTACAGCGGAGGGCATTTTCGCAATATCTCTACTCACGCTTGGGGGCGAGTTTCATCATCAACGTTCGACGCAAAAGGATAAACAATTTTCTTAACCACCAACAAGTTGGAGGTTAAGAGGAGGCGATGTTTGTACCGTGTATTTTATACACGGTGAGCCCGTAATCAAGCTCGTCTAGCCAGCCCGTGACGGAAGATTCTAGAAGTTTCCCGAAGGCTTGTTTCCCAAGTTGCTTGCACATGAAGTTTACATCAAAATTAGGGTTACATAAACTCTATAAATACATGTATCCTAAACCCAAAAATAGAGGGAATATTAGGTTAGCTAACCCGGAGAAAATCACCCTTGTATCAAATACATCAATAAAATACCTCTCCGTTCTTCCGTGGATGTAGGCAACACATTCCGAACCACGTAAATTCTTGTCTTCTTATTTATTTTTGATCGTTTTTCTAACCTTAATCATCATCAAATCGTCGTGTTTAGTGCCTAGAATTTATTTTGGGTACAAACATTGGCGCCGACTAAGGGGATTCGAGTAAAACGATCGTGTTTATCAGTGAGAGAAGCCTCAGAAAAATCATGAACGAGATTCCAACAAAAATCAGCAAGAAAAAATAAAAAAATAGGGTTCTTATGTAACTCTTGCGAAGGTTGAAGAAACGTTGCAAACAGTTACAGAAACCGTTGCGAAGGCAGTAGTAGAAGCTTTGCAGCACAGTAAGAGATATAAATGTTGCAAAAATCATTACAAAAGCACTTATCCTGTACAACCCTATAAGTCCAGCTTTCTGTACAGCTTCAGATCCAGCGAATCATGTCCGTCAGATATAGAAGATCTTGACCGTAAGATCTGTCCAGCCAAGGATCCAGCTCCCGGTTCACAAACAGGTTCAGTGTCAGACCGGTTCGGTTCAGATCGAACCAGTTTAGTACGGTTCAAAACGAACCAGACCGATACGGCCCAACCAGTTGACTGGACTCTCCATGTCAGCAGAAGTCCACGTCATCAGTGACATGTCAGCAGACTCTAATGACACATCAGCAGAATAATCCACACAAGCAGTGCCACATCAGCACACAGTCCAGTCAGGAACGACACATCATCAAATTTTGCCACGTCAGCGTCACAGGTTGCTGGCTGTTTTGCCACGTCAGCGCCGTTCGTACGCCACGTCAGAAAGTCATCCCAATCAGCAGTAACACGTCAGCAATTCTGCACAGTCATCACTGCCATGTATGCAACAACGCGCGTTTCGTTCAAACCTTGTTTCGTCAATAACTTCTTCGTTTTAAGTCCGAATTAAGTGATTTGTGGCCCGTTAGAATAGTCTTTCAATTCCCTACAACATGGAAAAAAAAATCCAGTGTACTAGAAACTTGGATGTGCACTTAGAGCAGTAACATGATCGGGTTCGAGGTTCGTGGACAATAACATGATCAGGTTCGAGGTTCGTGGATAAACATGATCGAGAGTTCGATATGAGGATTGATTAGACCCTTTAATATTTTAGCCTTGCATCAAATCGCAAGCACCTAAAGCCTCACCTTGCACGTGAGCACTTAAGTCTTGCTTTCGCAAGCATAAAATCTCGTCTTGCACGCGAGTATGAAAGACTTGCACCTTGGAAAGCATAAAGTCTCTTCTCAACCACGAGCCCAACGCCCGATGTTGGTCCAAAGACTCGTACGCAACACAAAAAATTCAACCAGCCTTCCCGAGCAGCGAGCGCTACAGCCTTGTTACGTTGCGAGCAAAAAGCCTTGCCCCAGCCGCAAGCACATTACGTTTCACTTAAGACTAGACTAGCTCTCGAGCATCAAAAGTCCACCACGTGGCAAAACGTCTCGCCTAGCACGTGAGCAATTTTTTTTTTTTTTTACTTTTCATTTTTTTTTCCAGGTAATTACAGCGGAGGGCGTCTTCGCAATATCTCTACTCACGCTTGGGGGCGAGTTTCATCATCAACGTTCGACGCAAAAGGATAAACAATTTTCTTAACCACCAACAAGTTGGAGGTGAAGAGGGGGCGATTTTTGTACCGTGTATTTTATACACTGTGAACCCGTAATCAAGCCCGTCTAGCCATCCCATGACGGAAGATTCTAGAAGTTTCCCGAAGGATTGTTTCCCAAGTTGCTTGCACATGAAGTTTACATCAAAATTAGGGTTACATAAACTCTATAAATACATGTATCCTAAACCCAAGAATAGAGGGAATATTAGGTTAGCTAACCCGGAGAAAAACACCCTTGTATCAAATATATCAATAATATACCTCTCCGTTCTTCCGTGGATGTAGGCAACACATTCCGAACCACGTAAATTCTTGTCTTCTTATTTATTTTTGATCGTTTTTCTAACCCTAATCATCATCAAATCATCGTGTTTAGTGCCTAGAATTTATTTTGGGTACAAACATTGGCGCCGACTAAGGGGATTCGAGTAAAACAATCGTGTTTACCAGTGAGAGAAGCCTCAGAAAAATCATGAACGAGATTCCAACAAAAATCAGCAAGAAAAAATAAAAAAATAGGGTTCTTATGTAACTGTTGCGAAGGTTAAAGAAACGTTGCAAACAGTTACAGAAACCGTTGCGAAGGCAGTAGTAGAAGCTTTGCAGCACAGTAAGAGATATAAATGTTGCAAAAATCATTACAAAAGCACTTATCCTGTACAACCCTATAAGTCCAGCTTCTTGTACAGCTTCAGATCCAGCGAATCATGTACGTCAGATATAGAAGATCTTGACCGTAAGATCTGTCCAGCAAAGGATCCAGCTCCCGGTTCACAAACAGGTTCAGTGTCAGACCGGTTAGGTTCAGATCGAACCAGTTCAGTACGGTTCAAAACGAACCAGACCGATACGGCCCAACCAGTTGACTGGACTCTCCACGTCAGCAGAAGTCCACGTCATCAGTGACATGTCAGCAGACTCTAATGACACGTCAGCAGAATAATCCACACCAGTAGTGCCACATCAGCACACGGTCCAGTCAGGAACGACACATCATCAAATTTTACCACGTCAGCGTCACAGGTTGCTGGCTGTTTTGCCGCGTCAGCTGCCACGTCAGCGCCGTTCGTACGCCACGTCAGAAAGTCATCCCAATCAGCAGTAACACGTCAGCAATTCTGCACAGTCATCACTGCCATGTATGCAACAACGCGCGTTTCGTTCAAAGCTTGTTTCGTCAATAACCTCTTCGTTTTATGTCCGAATTAAGTGATTTGTGGCTCGTTAGAATCGTCTTTCAATTCCATACAACATGGAAACAAAAAATCCAGTGTACTAGAAACTTGGATGTGCACTTAGAGCAGTAACATGATCGGGTTCGAGGTTCGTGGACAACGACATGATCGGGTTCGAGGTTCGTGGATAGACATGATCGAGAGTTCGATATGAGGATTGCTTAGACCCTTCAATATTTTAGCCTTGCATCAAATAGCAAGCACCTAAAGCCTCACCTTGCACGTGAGCACTTAAGTCTTTCTTTCGCAAGCATAAAATCTAGTCTTGCACGTGAGTATGAAATACTTGCACCTTGGCAAGCATAAAGTCTCTTCTCAACCACGAGCCCAACGCCCGATGTTGGTCCAAAGACTCGTACTCAACACAAAAAATTTAACCAGCCTTCCCGAGCAGTGAGCGCTACAGCCTTGTTACGTTGCGAGCAAAAAGCCTTTCCCCAGCCGCAAGCACATTACGTTTCACTTAAGACTAGACTAGCTCTCGAGCATCAAAAGTCCACCACGTGGCAAAAAGTCTCGCCTGGCACGTGAGCAATTTTTTTTTTTTTTACTTTTCATTTTTTTTTTGCAGGTAATTACAGCGGAGGGCGTCTTCGCAATATCTCTACTCACGCTTGGGGGCGAGTTTCATCATCAACGTTCGACGCAAAAGGATAAACAATTTTCTTAACCACCAACAAGTTGGAGGTTAAGAGGGGGCGATGTTTGTACCGTGTATTTTATACACGGTGAGCCTGTAATCAAGCCCGTCTAGCCAGCCCATGACGGAAGATTCTAGAAGTTTCCCGAAGGCTTGTTTCCCAAGTTGCTTGCACATGAAGTTTACATCAAAATTAGGGTTACATAAACTCTATAAATAAATGTATCCTAAACCCAAGAATAGAGGGAATATTAGGTTAGCTAACCCGGAGAAAAACACCCTTGTATCAAATACATCAATAAAATACCTCTCCGTTCTTCCGTGGATGTAGGCAACACATTCCGAACCACGTAAATTCTTGTCTTCATATTTATTTTTGATCGTTTTTCTAACCCTAATCATCATCAAATCATCGTGTTTAGTGCCTATCATTTATTTTGGGTACAAACATTGGCGCCGACTAAGGGGATTCGAGTAAAACGATCGTGTTTACCAGTGAGAGAAGCCTCAGAAAAATCATGAACGAGATTCCAACAAAAATCAGCAAGAAAAAATAAAAAAAATAGGGTTCTTACGTAACTGTTGCGAAGGTTGAAGAAACGTTGCAAACAGTTACAGAAACCATTGCGAAGGCAGTAGTAGAAGTTTTGCAGCACAATAACAGATATAAATGTTGCAAAAATCATTACAAAAGCACTTATCCTGTACAACCCTATAAGTCCAGCTTCCTGTACAACTTCAGATCCAGCGAATCATGTCCGTCAGATATAGAAGATCTTGACCGTAAGATCTGTCCATCCAAGGATCCAGCTCCCGGTTCACAAACAGGTCAGTGTCAGACCGGTTCGGTTCAGATCGAACCAGTTCAGTACGGTTCAAAACGAACAAAACCGATACGGCCCAACCAGTTGACTGGGCTCGCCATGTCAGCAGAAGTCCACATCATCAGTGACATGTCAGCATACTCTAATGACACGTCAGAGAAATAATCCATACCAGCAGTGCCACATCAGCACATAGTCCAGTCAGGAACGACACATCATCAAATTTTGCCACGTCAGCGTCACAGGATGCTGGCTGTTTTGCCGCGTCATCTGCCACGTCAGCGCCGTTCGTACGCCACGTCAGAAAGTCATCCCAATCAGCAGTAACACATCAGCAATTCTGCACAGTCATCACTTCCATGTATGCAACAACGCGCGTTTCGTTCAAAGCTTGTTTCGTCAATAACTTCTTCGTTTTAAGTCCGAATTAAGTGATTTTTGGCTCGTTAGAATCGTCTTTCAATTCCCTACAACATGGAAACAAAAAAAATTCAGTGTACTAGAAACTTGGATGTGCACTTAGAGCAGTAACATTATCGGGTTCGAGGTTCGTGGACAACGACATGATCGGGTTCGAGGTTCGTGGATAGCGACATGATCGAGAGTTCGATATGAGGATTGCTTAGGCCCTTCAATATTTATCCTTGCATCAAATCGCAAGAACCTAAAGACTCACCTTGCACGTGAGCACTTAAGTTTTGCTTTCGCAAGCATAAAATCTCGTCTTGCACGCGAGTATGAATGACTTGCACCTTGGCAAGCATAAAGTCTCGTCTCAACCACGAGCCCAACGCCCGATGTTGTTCCAAAGACTCGTGCTCAACACAAGAAATACAACCAGCCTTCCCGAGCAGCGAGCGCTACATCTTTGTTACGTTGCGAGCAAAAAGCCTTGCCCCAGCCGCAAGCACATTACGTTTCACTTAAGACTAGACTAGCTTTCGAGCATCAAAAGTCCACCACGTGGCAAAAAGTCTCGCCTAGCACGTGAGCAATATTTTTTTTTTTTTTACTTTTCATTTTTTTTTTACAGGTAATTACAGCGGAGGGCGTCTTCGCAATATCTCTACTCACGCTTGGGGGCGAGTTTCATCATCAACGTTCGACGCAAAAGGATAAACAATTTTCTTAACCACCAACAAGTTGGAGGTTAAGAGGGGGCGATGTTTGTACCGTGTATTTTATACACGGTGAGCCCGTAATCAAGCCCGTCTAGCCAGCCCATGACGGAAGATTCTAGAAGTTTCCCGAAGGCTTGTTTCCCAAGTTGCTTGCACATGAAGCTTACATCAAAATTAGGGTTACATAAACTCTATAAATACATGTATCCTAAACCCAAGAATAGAGGGAATATTAGGTTAGCTAACCTGGATAAAAACACACTTGTATCAAATACATCAATAAAATACCTCTCCGTTCTTCCGTGAATGTAGGCAACACATTCCGAACCACGTAAATTCTTGTCTTCTTATTTATTTTTGATCGTTTTTCTAACCCAAATCATCGTGTTTAGTGCCTAGAATTTATTTTGGGTACAAACATTGGCGCCGACTTAGGGGATTCGAGTAAAACGATCGTTTTTACCAGTGAAAGAAGCCTCAGAAAAATCATGAACGAGATTCCAACAAAAATCAGCAAGAAAAAATAAAAAAATAGGGTTCTTACGTAACTGTTGCGAAGGTTGAAGAAACGTTGCAAACAGTTACATAAACCGTTGCGAAGGCAGTAGTAGAAGCTTTGCAGCACAGTAACAGATATAAATGTTGCAGAAATCATTACAAAAGCACTTATCCTGTACAACCCTATAAGTCCAGCTTCCTGTACAGCTTCAGATCCAGCGAATCATGTCCGTCAGATATAGAAGATCTTGACCGTAAGATCTGTCAAGCCAAGGATCCAGCTCCCGGTTCACAAACAGGTTCAGTGTCAGACCGGTTCGGTTCAGATCGAACCAGTTCAGTACGGTTCAAAATGAACCAGACCGATACGGCCCAATCAGTTGACTGGACTCGCCACATCAGCAGACGTCCACGTCATCAGTAACATGTCAGCAGACTCTAATGACACGTCAGCGGAATAATCCACATCATCACACAGTCCAGTCAGGAACGACACATCATCAAATTTTGCCACGTCAGCGTCACAGGATTCTGGTTGTTTTGTCGTGACAGCTGCCACGTCATCCCCGTTCGTACGCCACGTCAAAAAGTCATCCCAATAAACAGTAACACGTCAGCAATTCTGCACAGTCATCACTGCCATGTATGCAACAACGCGTGTTTCGTTCAAAGCTTGTTTCGTCAATAACTTCTTCGTTTTAAGTCCGAATTAAGTGATTTTTGGCTCGTCAGAATCGTCTTTCAATTCCCTACAACATGGAAGCAAAAAAATCCAGTGTTCTAGAAACTTGGATGTGCACTTGGAGCAGCAACATGTCCGGGTTCGAGGTTCGTGGACAACGACATGATCGGGTTCGAGGTTCGTGGATAGCGACATGATCGAGGGTTCGAGATGAGGATTGCTTAGACCCTTCAATATTTAGCCTTGCATCACATCGCAAGCATCTAAAGCCTCACCTTGCACGTGAGCACTTAAGTCTTGCTTTCGCAAGAATAAAATCTCGTTTTGCACGCGAGTATAAAAGACTTGCACCTTGGCAAGCATAAAGTCTCGTCTCAACCACGAGTCCAACGCCCGATGTTGGTCCAAAGACTCGTACTCAACACAAGCAATACAACCAACCTTCCCGAGCAGCAAGCGCTACAGCCTTGTTACGTTGCGAGCAAAAAGCCTTGCCCCAGCCGCAAGTACATTACGTTTCACTTAAGACTCGACTAGCTCTCGAGCATCACAAGTCCACCACGTGGAAAAAAGTCTCGTCTACCACGTGAGCAATATATATTTTTTTTTTTACAAGTAATTACAGTTGGGGGCATCTTTGCAATATCTCTACTCACGCTTGGGGGCGAGTTTCATCATCAACTTTTGACGCAAAAGGGTAAACAATTTTCTTAACCACCAAAAAGTTGGAGGTTAAGAGGGGGCGATGTTTGTACCGTGTATTTTATACACGGTGAGCCCTTAATCAAGCCCGTCTAGCAAGCCCATGACGGAAGATTCTAGAAGTTTCCCGAAGGCTTGTTTCCCAAGTTGCTTGCACATGAAGTTTACATCAAAATTAGGGTTACATAAACTCTATAAATACATGTATCCTAAACCCAAGAATAGAGGGAATATTAGGTTAGCTAACCCGGAGAAAAAAACCCTTGTATCAAATACATCAATAAAATACCTCTCCTTTCTTCCATGGATGTAGGCAACACTTTCCGAACCACGTAAATTCTTGTCTTCTTATTTATTTTTGATCGTTTTTCTAACCCTAATCATCATCAAATCATCGTGTTTAGTGCCTAGAATTTATTTTGGGTACAAACATTGGCGCAGACTAAGGGGATTCGAGTAAAACGATCGTGTTTACCAGTGAGAGAAGCCTCAGAAAAATCATGAACGAGATTCCAACAAAAATCAGCAAGAAAAAATAAAAAAATAGGGTTCTTACGTAACTGTTGCGAAGGTTGAAGAAACGTTGCAAACAGTTACAGAAACCGTTGCGAAGGCAGTAGCAGAAGCTTTGCAGCACAGTAACAGATATAAATGTTGCAGAAATCATTACAAAAGCACTTATCCTGTACAACCCTATAAGTCCAGCTTCCTGTACAGCTTCAGATCCAGCGAATCATGTCCGTCAGATATAGAAGATCTTGACCGTAAGATCTGTCCATCCAAGGATCCAGCTTCCGGTTCACAAACAGGTTCAGTGTCAGACCGGTTCGGTTTAGAGCGAACCAGTTCAGTACGGTTCAAAACGAACCAGACCGATACGGCCCAACCAGTTGACTGGGCTCGCCACGTCAGCAGAATTCCACGTCATCAGTGACATGTCAGCAGACTCTAATGACACGTCAGTGGAATAATCCACACCAGCAGTGCCACATCAGCACACAGTCCAGTCAGGAACGACACATCATCAAATTTTGCCACGTCAGCGTCACAGGATGCTGGCTGTTTTGCCGCGTCAGCTGTCACGTCAGAAAGTCATCCCAATAAACAGTTACACGTCAGCAATTCTGCACAGTCATCACTGCCATGTATGCAACAGCGCGCGTTTCGTTCAAAGCTTGTTTCGTCAATAACTTCTTCGTTTTAAGTCCGAATTAAGTGATTTTTGGCTCGTTAGAATCGTCTTTCAATTCCCTACAACATGGAAGAAAAAAAATCCAGTGTTCTAGAAACTTGGATGTGCACTTGGAGCAGCAACATGTTCGGGTTCGAGGTTCATGGACAACGACATGATCGGGTTCGAGGTTCGTGGATAGCGACATGATCGAGGGTTCGAGATGAGGATTGCTTAGAAACTTCAATATTTAGCCTTGCATCACATTGCAAGCACCTAAAGCCTCACCTTGCACGTGAGCACTTGAGTCTTGCTTTCGCAAGAATAAAATCTCGTCTTGAACGCGAGTATGAAAGACTTGCACCTTGGCAAGCATAAAGTCTCGTCTCAACCACGAGTCCAACGCCCGATGTTGGTCCAAAGACTCGTACTCAACACAAGCAATACGACCAACCTTCCCGAGCAGCGAGCGCTACAGCCTTGTTACGTTGCGAGCAAAAAGCCTTGCCCCAGCCGCAAGTACATTACGTTTCACTTAAGACTCGACTAGCTCTCGAGCATCACAAGTCCACCATGTGGAAAAAAGTCTCGTCTAGCACGTGAGCAATATATATATATTTTTTTTTTGCAAGTAATTACAGTTGGGGGCGTTTTCGCAATATCTCTACTCACGCTTGGGGGCGAGTTTCATCATCAACTTTTGACGCAAAAGGGAAAACCAATTTTCTTAACCACCAAAAAGTTGGAGGTTAAGAGGGGGCGATGTTTGTACCGTGTATTTTATACACGGTGAGCCCGTAATCAAGCCCGTCTAGCCAGCCCATGACGGAAGATTCTAGAAGTTTCCCGAAGGCTTGTTTCCCAAGTTGCTTGCACATGAAGTTTACATCAAAATTAGGTTTACATAAACTCTATAAATACATGTATCCTAAACCCAAGAATAGAGGGAATATTAGGTTAGCTAACCCGGAGAAAAAAACCCTTGTATCAAATACATCAATAAAATACCTCTCCTTTCTTCCGTGGATGTAGGCAACACATTCCGAACCACGTAAATTCTTGTCTTCTTATTTATTTTTGATCGTTTTTCTAACCCTAATGATTATCAAATCATCGTGTTTAGTTCCTAGAATTTATTTTGGGTACAAACATTGGCGCCGACTAAGGGGATTCGTGTAAAACGATCGTGTTGTTACCAGTGAGAGAAGCCCTAGAAAAATCATGAACGAGATTCCAACAAAAATCAGCAAGAAAAAATAAAAAAATAGGGTTCTTACGTAACTGTTGCGAAGGTTGAAGAAACGTTGCAAACAGTTAAAGAAACCGTTGCGAAGGCAGTAGTAGAAGCTTTGCAGCACAGTAACAGATATAAATGTTGCAGAAATCATTACGAAAGCACTTATCCTGTACAACCCTATAAGTCCAGCTTCCTGTACAGCTTCAGATCCAGCGAATCATGTCCGTCAGATATAGAAGATCTTGACCGTAAGATCTGTCCATCCAAGGATCCAGCTTCCGGTTAACAAACAGGTTCAGTGTCAGACCGGTTCGGTTCAGAGCGAACCAGTTCAGTACGGTTCAAAACGAACCAGATCGATACGGCCCAACAAGTTGACTGGGCTCGCCACGTCAGCAGAAGTCCACGTCATCAGTGACATGTCAGCAGACTCTAATGACACGTCAGTGGAATAATCCACACCAGCAGTGCCACATTAGCACACAACCCAGTCAGGAACGACACATCATCAAATTTGCCACGTCAGCGTCACAGGATGCTGGCTGTTTTGCCGCGTCAGCTGCCACGTCAGAAAGTCATCCCAATAAACAGTAACACGTCAGCAATTCTGCACAGTCATCACTGCCATGTATGCAACAGCGCGCGTTTCGTTCAAAGTTTGTTTCGTCAATAACTTCTTCGTTTTAAGTCCGAATTAAGTGGTTTTTGGCTCGTTAGAATCGTCTTTCAATTCCCTACAACATGGAAGAAAAAAAAATTCAGTGTTCTAGAAACTTGGATGTGCACTTGGAGCAGCAACATGTTCGGGTTCGAGGTTCGTGGACAACGACATGATCGGGTTCGAGGTTCGTGGATAGCGACATGATCGAGGGTTCGAGATGAGGATTGCTTAGAACCTTCAATATTTAGCCTTGCATCACATCGCAAGCACCTAAAGCCTCACCTTGCACGTGAGCACTTGAGTCTTGCTTTCGCAAGAATAAAATCTCGTCTTGCACGCGAGTATGAAAGACTTGCACCTTGGCAAGCATAAAGTCTCGTCTCAACCACGAGTCCAATGCCCGATGTTGGTCCAAAGACTCGTACTCAACACAAGCAATACGACCAACCTTCCCGAGCAGCGAGCGCTACAGCCTTGTTACGTTGCGAGCAAAAAGCCTTGCCCCAGCCGCAAGTACATTACGTTTCACTTAAGACTCGACTAGCTCTCGAGCATCACAAGTCCACCATGTGAAAAAAAGTCTCGTCTAGCACGTGAGCAATATATATTTTTTTTTTTTGCAAGTAATTACAGTTGGGGGCGTCTTCGCAATATCTCTACTCACGCTTGGGGGCGAGTTTCATCATCAACTTTTGACGCAAAAGGGTAAACAATTTTCTTAACCACCAAAAAGTTGGAGGTTAAGAGGGGGCGATGTTTGTACCGTGTATTTTATACACGGTGAGCCCGTAATCAAGCCCGTATAGCCAGCCCATGACGGAAGATTCTAGAAGTTTCCCGAAGGCTTGTTTCCCAAGTTGCTTGCACATGAAGTTTACATCAAAATTAGGGTTACATAAACTCTATAAATACATGTATCCTAAACCCAAGAATAGAGGGAATATTAGGTTAGCTAACCCGGAGAAAAACACCCTTGTATCAAATATATCAATAATATACCTCTCCGTTCTTCCGTGGATGTAGGCAACACATTCCGAACCACGTAAATTCTTGTCTTCTTATTTATTTTTGATCGTTTTTCTAACCCTAATCATCATCAAATCATCGTGTTTAGTGCCTAGAATTTATTTTGGGTACAAACATTGGCGCCGACTAAGGGGATTCGAGTAAAACAATCGTGTTTACCAGTGAGAGAAGCCTCAGAAAAATCATGAACGAGATTCCAACAAAAATCAGCAAGAAAAAATAAAAAAATAGGGTTCTTATGTAACTGTTGCGAAGGTTAAAGAAACGTTGCAAACAGTTACAGAAACCGTTGCGAAGGCAGTAGCAGAAGCTTTGCAGCACAGTAACAGATATAAATGTTGCAGAAATCATTACAAAAGCACTTATCCTGTACAACCCTATAAGTCCAGCTTCCTGTACAGCTTCAGATCCAGCGAATCATGTCCGTCAGATATAGAAGATCTTGACCGTAAGATCTGTCCTGCCAAGGATACAGCTCCCGGTTCACAAATAGGTTCAGTGTCAGACTGGTTCGGTTTAGAGCGAACCAGTTCAGTACGGTTCAAAACGAACCATACCGATACCACCCAACCAATTGACTGGACTCGCCACATCATCAGACGTCCACGTCATCAGTGACATGTCAGCAGACTCTAATGACACGTCAGAGGAATAATCCACACCAGCAGTGCCACATCAGCACACAGTCCAGTCAGGAACGACACATCATCAAATTTTGCCACATCAGCATCTCAGGATGCTGGCTGTTTTGCCTCGTCAGCTGCCACGTCAGCGCCGTTCATACGCCACGTCAGAAAGTCATCCCAATCAGCAGTAACACGTCAGCAATTCTGCACAGTCATCACTGCCATGTATGCAACAGCGCGCGTTTCGTTCAAAGTTTGTTTCGTCAATAACTCCTTCGTTTTAAGTCCGAATTAAGTGATTTTTGGCTCGTTAGAATCGTATTTCAATTCCCTACAACATGGAAACAAAAAATCCAGTGTACTAGAAATTTGGATGTGCACTTAGAGCAGTAACATGATCGGGTTCGAGGTTCGTGGACAACGACATGATCGGATTCAAGGTTCGTGGATAGCGATATGATCGAGAGTTCGAGATGAGGATTGCTTAGAACCTTCAATATTTATCCTTGCAATTAATCACAAGCACCTAAATCCTCACCTTGCACGTGAGCACTTAAGTCTTGCTTTCGCAAGCATAAAATCTCGTTTTGCACGCGAGTATGAAAGACTTGCACCTTGGCAAGCATAAAGTCTCTTCTCAACCACGAGCCTAACGCCCGATGTTGGTCCAAAGACTCGTACTCAACACAAGAAATACAACCATCCTTCCCGAGCAACGAGCGCTACAGCCTTGTTACGTTGCGAGCAAAAAGCCTTGCCCCAGCCGCAAGCACATTACGTTTCACTTAAGATTAGACTAGCTTTCGAGCATCAAAAGTCCACCACGTGGAAAAAAGTCTCGCCTAACACGTGAGTAATTTCTTTTTCTTTTTTTACTTTTCATTTTTTTTTTGCAGGTAATTACAGCGGAGGGCGTCTTCGCAATATCTCTACTCACGCTTGGGGGAGAGTTTCATTATCAACGTTCGACGCAAAAGGATAAAAAATTTTATTAACCACCAACAAGTTGGAGGTTAAGAGGGGGCGATGTTTGTACCGTGTATTTTATACAGGGTGAGCCCGTAATCAAGCCCGTCTAGCCAGCCCATGACGGAAGATTCTAGAAGTTTCCCGAAGGCTTGTTTCCCAAGTTGCTTGCACATGAAGTTTACATCAAAATTAGGGTTACATAAACTCTATAAATACATGTATCCTAAACCCAAGAATAGAGGGAATATTAGGTTAGCTAACCTGGAGAAAATCACCCTTGTATCAAATACATCAATAAAATACCTCTCCGTTCTTCCGTGGATGTAGGCAACACATTACGAACCACGTAAATTCTTATCTTCTAATTTATTTTTGATCGTTTTTCTAACCCTAATCATCATCAAATCATCGTGTTTAGTGCCTAGAATTTATTTTGGGTACAAACATTGGCGCCGACTAAGGGGATTCGTGTAAAACGATCGTGTTTACCAGTGAGAGAAGCCTCAGAAAAATCATGAACGAGATTCCAACAAAAATCAGCAAGAAAAAATAAAAAAATAGGGTTCTTACGTAACTGTTGCGAAGGTTGAAGAAACGTTGCAAACAGTTAAAGAAACCGTTGCGAAGGCAGTAGTAGAAGCTTTGCAGCACAGTAACAGATATAAATGTTGCAAAAATCATTACAAAAGCACTTATCCTGTACAACCCTATAAGTCCAGCTTCCTGTACAGCTTCAGATCCAGCGAATCATGTCCGTCAGATA
>NC_039365.1:46677966-46678136 GCF_003573695.1 Papaver somniferum
CCTCACCTTGCACGTGAGCACTTAAGTCTTGCTTTCGCAAGCATAAAATCTCGTTTTGCACGCGAGTATGAAAGACTTGCACCTTGGCAAGCATAAAGTCTCTTCTCAACCACGAGCCTAACGCCCGATGTTGGTCCAAAGACTCGTACTCAACACAAGAAATACAACCA
>NC_039365.1:46678146-46686039 GCF_003573695.1 Papaver somniferum
AGAAACCGTTGCGAAGGCAGTAGTAGAAGCTTTGCAGCACAGTAACAGATATAAATGTTGCAAAAATCATTACAAAAGCACTTATCCTGTACAACCCTATAAGTCCAGCTTCCTGTACAGCTTCAGATCCAGCGAATCATGTCCGTCAGATACAGAAGATCTTGACCGTAAGATCTGTCCAGCCAAGGATCCAGCTCCCGGTTCACAAACAGGTTCAATGTCAGACCGGTTCGGTTCATATCGAACCAGTTCAGTACGGTTCAAAACGAACCAGACCGATACGGCCCAACCAGTTGATTGGACTCTCCACGTTAGCAGAAGTCCACGTCACCAGTGACATGTCAGCAGACTCTAATGACACGTCAGAAGAATAATCCACACCAGCAGTGCCACATCAGCACACAGTCCAGTCAGGAACGACACATCATCAAATTTTGCCACGTTAGCGTCACAGGATGCTGGATGTTTTGCCGCGTCAGCTGCCATGTCAGCACCGTTCGTACGCCACGTCAGAAAGTCATCCCAATAAGCAGTAACACGTCAGCAATTCTGCACAGTCATCACTGCCATGTATGCAACAACGCACGTTTCGTTTAAAGCTTGTTTCGTCAATAACTTCTTCGTTTTAAGTCCGAATTAAGTGATTTGTGGCTCGTTAGAATCGTCTTTCAATTCCCTAACACATGGAAACAAAAAATCCAGTGTACTAGAAATTTGGATGTGCACTTAGAGCAGTAACATGATCGGGTTCGAGGTTCGTGGACAACGACATGATCGGATTCAAGGTTCGTGGATAGCGATATGATCGAGAGTTCGAGATGAGGATTGCTTAGAACCTTCAATATTTATCCTTGCAATTAATCGCAAGCACCTAAAGCCTCACCTTGCACGTGAGCACTTAAGTCTTGCTTTCGCAAGCATAAAATCTCGTTTTGCACGCGAGTATGAAAGGCTTGCACCTTGGCAAGCATAAAGTCTCTTCTCAACCACGAGCCTAACGCCCGATGTTGGTCCAAAGACTCGTACTCAACACAAGAAATACAACCAGCCTTCCTGAGCAACGAGCGCTACAGCCTTGTTACGTTGCGAGCAAAAAGCCTTGCCCCAGCCGCAAGCACATTACGTTTCACTTAAGATTAGACTAGCTTTCGAGCATCAAAAGTCCACCACGTGGAAAAAAGTCTCGCCTAACACGTGAGTAATTTTTTTTTTTTTTTTTACTTTTCATTTTTTTTTGCAGGTAATTACAGCGGAGGGCGTGTTCGCAATATCTCTACTCACGCTTGGGGGCGAGTTTCATCATCAACGTTCGACGCAAAAGGATAAAAAATTTTCTTAACCACCAACAAGTTGGAGGTTAAGAGGGGGCGATGTTTGTACCGTGTATTTTATACACGGTGAGCCCGTAATCAAGCCCGTCTAGCCATCCCATGACGGAAGATTCTAGAAGTTTCCCGAAGGCTTGTTTCCCAAGTTGCTTGCACATGAAGTTTACATCAAAATTAGGGTTACATAAACTCTATAAATACATGTATCCTAAACCCAAGAATAGAGGGAATATTAGGTTAGCTAACCCGGAGAAAAACATCCTTGTATCAAATACATCAATAAAATACCTCTCCGTTCTTCCGAGGATGTAGGAAACACATTCCGAACCACGTAAGTTCTTGTCTTCTTATTTATTTTGGATCGTTTTTCTAACCCTAATCATCATCAAATCATCGTGTTTAGTACCTAGAATTTATTTTGGGTACAAACATTGGCGCCGACTAAGGGGATTCGAGTAAAACGATCGTGTTTACCAGTGAGAGAAGCCTCTGAAAAATCATGAATGAGATTCCAAAAAAAATCAGCAAGAAAAAGTAAAAAAAATAGGGTTCTTACGTAACTGTTGCGAAGGTTGAAGAAACGTTGCAAACAGTTACAGAAACCATTGCGAATGCAGTAGTAGAAGCTTTGCAGCACAGTAACAGATATAAATGTTGCAAAAATCATTACAAAAGCACTTATCCTGTACAACCCTATAAGTCCAGCTTCCTGTACAGCTTCAGATCCAGCGAATCATGTCCGTCAGATATAGAAGATCTTGACCGTAAGATCTGTCCACCCAAGGATCCAGCTTCCGGTTCACAAACAGGTTCAGTGTCAGACCGGTTCGGTTCAGATCGAACCAGTTCAGTACGGTTCAAAACGAACCAGACCGATACGGCCCAACCAGTTGACTGGACTCTCCACCTCAGCAGAAGTCCACGTCATCAGTGACATGTCAGCAGACTCTAATGACACGTCAGCAGAAATCTCCACACAAGCAGTGCCACATCAGCACACAGTCCAGTCAGGAACGACACATCATCAAATTTTGCCACCTCAGCATCACAGGATGCTGGCTGTTTTGCCACGTCAGCGCCGTTCGTATGCCACGTCAGAAAGTCATCCCAATCAGCAGTAACACGTCAACAATTCTGCACAGTCATCACTGCCATGTATGCAACAACGCGCGTTTCGTTCAAAGCTTGTTTCGTCAATAACTTCTTAGTTTTAAGTCCGAATTAAGTGATTTGTGGCTCGTTAGAATCGTCTTTCAATTCCCTAACACATGGAAACAAAAAATCCAGTGTACTAGAAATTTGGATGTGCACTTAGAGCAGTAACATGATCGGGTTCGAGGTTCGTGGACAACGACATGATCGGATTCAAGGTTCGTGGATAGCGATATGATCGAGAGTTCGAGATGAGGATTGCTTAGAACCTTCAATATTTATCCTTGCAATTAATCGCAAGCACCTAAAGCCTCACCTTGCACGTGAGCACTTAAGTCTTGCTTTCGCAAGCATAAAATCTCGTTTTGCACGCGAGTATGAAAGACTTGCACCTTGGCAAGCATAAAGTCTCTTCTCAACCACGAGCCTAACGCCCGATGTTGGTCCAAAGACTCGTACTCAACACAAGAAATACAACCAGCCTTCCCGAGCAACGAGCGCTACAGCCTTGTTACGTTGCGAGCAAAAAGCCTTGCCCCAGCCGCAAGCACATTACGTTTCACTTAAGATTAGACTAGCTTTCGAGCATCAAAAGTCCACCACGTGGAAAAAAGTCTCGCCTAACACGTGAGTAATTTTTTTTTTTTTTACTTTTCATTTTTTTTTTGCAGGTAATTACAGCGGAGGGCGTGTTCGCAATATCTCTACTCACGCTTGGGGGCGAGTTTCATCATCAACGTTCGACGCAAAAGGATAAAAAATTTTCTTAACCACCAACAAGTTGGAGGTTAAGAGGGGGCGATGTTTGTACCGTGTATTTTATACACGGTGAGCCCGTAATCAAGCCCGTCTAGCCAGCCCATGACGGAAGATTCTAGAAGTTTCCCGAAGGCTTGTTTCCCAAGTTGCTTGCACATGAAGTTTACATCAAAATTAGGGTTACATAAACTCTATAAATACATGTATCCTAAACCCAAGAATAGAGGGAATATTAGGTTATCTAACCCGGAGAAAAACATCCTTGTATCAAATACATCAATAAAATACCTCTCCGTTCTTCCGAGGATGTAAGAAACACATTCCGAACCACGTAAGTTCTTGTCTTCTTATTTATTTTTGATCGTTTTTCTAACCCTAATCATCATCAAATCATCGTGTTTAGTACCTAGAATTTATTTTGGGTACAAACATTGGCGCCGACTAAGGGGATTCGAGTAAAACGATCGTGTTTACCAGTGAGAGAAGCCTCTGAAAAATCATGAATGAGATTCCAAAAAAAATCAGCAAGAAAAAGTAAAAAAAATAGGGTTCTTACGTAACTGTTGCGAAGGTTGAAGAAACGTTGCAAACAGTTACAGAAACCATTGCGAATGCAGTAGTAGAAGCTTTGCAGCACAGTAACAGATATAAATGTTGCAAAAATCATTACAAAAGCACTTATCCTGTACAACCCTATAAGTCCAGCTTCCTGTACAGCTTCAGATCCAGCGAATCATGTCCGTCAGATATTGAAGATCTTGACCGTAAGATCTGTCCACCCAAGGATCCAGCTTCCGGTTCACAAACAGGTTCAGTGTCAGACCGGTTCGGTTCAGATCGAACCAGTTCAGTACGGTTCAAAACGAACCAGACCGATACGGCCCAACCAGTTGACTGGACTCTCCACCTCAGCAGAAGTCCACGTCATCAGTGACATGTCAGCAGACTCTAATGACACGTCAGCAGAAATCTCCACACAAGCAGTGCCACATCAGCACACAGTCCAGTCAGGAACGACACATCATCAAATTTTGCCACCTCAGCATCACAGGATGCTGGCTGTTTTGCCACGTCAGCGCCGTTCGTATGCCACGTCAGAAAGTCATCCCAATCAGCAGTAACACGTCAACAATTCTGCACAGTCATCACTGCCATGTATGCAACAACGCGCGTTTCGTTCAAAGCTTGTTTCGTCAATAACTTCTTCGTTTTAAGTCCGAATTAAGTGATTTGTGGCTCGTTAGAATCGTCTTTCAATTCCCTACAACATGGAAACAAAAAATCCAGTGTACTAGAAACTTGGATGTGCACTTTGAGCAGTAACATTATCGGGTTCGAGGTTCGTGGACAACGACATGATCGGGTTCGTGGTTCGTGGATAGACATGATCGAGAGTTCGATATGAGGATTGCTTAGACCCTTCAATATTTTAGCCTTGCATCAAATCGCAAGCACCTAAAGCCTCACCTTGCACGTGAGCACTTAAGTCTTGCTTTCGCAAGCATAAAATCTCGTCTTGCACGCGAGTATGAAAGACTTGCACCTTGGCAAGCATAAAGTCTCTTCTCAACCACGAGCCCAACGCCCGATGTTGGTCCAAAGACTCGTACTCAACATAAAAATACTACCAGCCTTCCCGAGCAGCGAGCGTTACAGCCTTGTTACGTTGGGAGCAAAAATCCTTGCCCCAGCCGCAAGCACATTACGTTTCACTTAAGACTAGACTAGCTTTCGAGCATCAAAAGTCCACCAAGTGGCAACAAGTCTCGCCTAGCACGTGAGCAATTTTTTTTTTGCAGGTAATTACAGCGGAGGGCGTCTTCGCAATATCTCTACTCACGATTGAGGGCGAGTTTCATCATCAACGTTCGACGCAAAAGGATAAAAAAATTTCTTAACCACCAACAAGTTGGAGGTTAAGAGGGGGCGATTTTTGTACCGTGTATTTTATACACGGTGAGCCCGTAATCAAGCCCGTCTAGCCAGTCCATGACAGAAGATTCTAGAAGTTTCCCGAAGGCTTGTTTCCCAAGTTGCTTGCAAATGAAGTATACATCAAAATTAGGGTTACATAAACTCTATAAATACATGTATCCTAAACCCAATAATAGAGGGAATATTAGGTTAGCTAACCCGGAGAAAAACACCCTTGTATCAAATACATCAATAAAATACCTCTCCGTTCTTCCGTGGATGTAAGCAACACATTCCGAACCACGTAAGTTCTTGTCTTCTTATTTATTTTTGATCGTTTTTCTAACCCTAATCATCATCAAATCATCGTGTTTAGTGCCTAGAATTTATTTTGGGTACAAAGATTGGCGCCGACTAAGGGGATTCGAGTAAAACGATCGTGTTTACCAGTGAGAGAAGCCTCTGAAAAATCATGAACGAGATTCCAACAAAAATCAGCAAGAAAAAATAAAAAAATAGGGTTCTTACGTAACTGTTGCGAAGGTTGAAGAAACGTTGCAAACAGTTACAGAAACCGTTGCGAAGGCAGTAGTAGAAGCTTTGCAGCATAGTAACAGATATAAATGTTGCAAAAATCATTACAAAAGCACTTATCCTGTACAACCCTATAAGTCCAGCTTCCTGTACAGCTTCAGATCCAGCGAATCATGTCCGTCAGATATAGAAGATCTTGACCGTAAGATCTGTCCAGCCAAGGATCCAGCTCCCGGTTCACAAACAGGTTCAGTGTCATACCGGTTCGGTTCAGATCGAACCAGTTCAGTACGGTTCAAAACGAACCAGACCGATACGGCCCAACCAGTTGACTGGACTCTCCACGTCAGTAGAAGTCCATGTCATCAGTGACATGTCAGCAGACTCTAATGACACGTCAGAAGAACAATCCACACAGGCAGTGCCACATCAGCACACCGTCTAGTCAGGTACGACACATCATCAAATTTTTCCACGTCAGCGTCACAAGATGCTGGCTGTTTTGCCGCGTCAGCTGCCACGTCAGTGCCGTTCGTACGCCACGTCAGAAAGTCATCCCAATCAGCAGTAACACGTCAGTAATTCTGCACAGTCATCACTGCCATGTATGCAACAACGCACTTTTCGTTCAAAGCATGTTTCGTCAATAACTTCTTCGTTTTAAGTCCGAATTAAGTGATTTGTGGCTCGTTAGAATCGTCTTTCAATTCCCTACAACATGTAAACAAAAAATCCAGTGTACTAGAAACTTGGATGTGCACTTAGAGCAGTAACATTATCGGGTTCTAAGTTCGTGGACAACGACATGATCGGGTTCGAGGATCGTGGATAGACATGATCGAGAGTTCGATATGAGGATTGCTTAGACCCTTCAATATTTTAGCCTTGCATCAAATCGCAAGCACCTAAAGCCTCACCTTGCACGTGAGCACTTAAGTCTTGCTTTCGCAAGCATAAAATCTCGTCTTGCACGCGAGTATGAAAGACTTGCACCTTGGCAAGCATAAAGTCTCTTCTCAACCACGAGCCCAACGCCCGATTTTGGTCTTATGACTCGTACTCAACACATGAAATACAACCAGCCTTCCCGAGCAGCGAGCGCTACAGCCTTGTTATGTTGCGAGCAAAAAGCCTTGCCCCAGCCGCAAGCACATTACGTTTCACTTAAGACTAGACTAGCTTTCGAGCATCAAAAGTCCACCACGTGGCAAAAAGTCTCGCCTAGCACGTGAGAATTTTTTTTTTTTTTTACTTTTCATTTATTTTTTGCAGGTAATTACAGCGGAAGGCGTCTTCGCAATATCTCTACTCACGCTTCGGGGCGAGTTTCATCATCAACGTTCGACGCAAAAGGATAAAAGATTTTCTTAACCACCAACAAGTTGGAAGTTAAGAGGGGGCGATATTTGTACCGTGTATTTTATACACGGTGAGCCCGTAATCAAGCCCGTCTAGCCAGCCCATGACGGAAGATTCTAGAAGTTTCCCGAAGGCTTGTTTCCCAAGTTGCTTGCACATGAAGTTTACATCAAAATTAGGGTTACATAAACTCTATAAATACATGTATCCTAAACCCAAGAATAGAGGGAATATTAGGTTAGCTAACCCGGAGAAAAAAACCCTTGTATCAAATACATCAATAAAATACCTCTCCGTTCTTCCGTGGATGTAGGGAACACATTCCGAACCACGTAAGTTCTTGTCTTCTTATTTATTTTTGATCGTTTTTCTAACCCTAATCATCATCAAATCATCGTGTTTAGTGCCTAGAATTTATTTTGGGTACCAAGATTGGCGCCGACTAAGGGGATTCGAGTAAAACGATCGTGTTTACCAGTGAGAGAAGCCTCTGAAAAATCATGAACGAGATTCCAACAAAAATCAGCAAGAAAAAATAAAAAATAGGGTTCTTACGTAACTGTTGCGAAGGTTGAAGAAACGTTGCAAACAGTTACAGAAACCGTTGTGAAGGAAGTAGTAGAAGCTTTGCAGCACAGTAACAGATATAAATATTGCAAAAATCATTACAAAAGCACTTATCCTGTACAACCCTATAAGTCCAGCTTCCTGTACAGCTTCAGATCCAGCGAATCATGTCCGTCAGATATAGAAGATCTTGACCGTAAGATCTGTCCAGCCAAGGATCCAGCTCCCGGTTCACAAACAGGTTCAGTGTCAGACCGGTTCGGTTCAGATCGAACCAGTT
>NC_039365.1:46686049-46686230 GCF_003573695.1 Papaver somniferum
CTTCAGATCCAGCGAATCATGTCCGTCAGATATAGAAGATCTTGACCGTAAGATCTGTCCAGCCAAGGATCCAGCTCCCGGTTCACAAACAGGTTCAGTGTCAGACAGGTTTGGTTCAGATCAAACCATTTCAGTACGGTTCAAAACGAACCAGACCGATACGGCCCAACCAGTTGACTGG
>NC_039365.1:46686240-46692339 GCF_003573695.1 Papaver somniferum
TTGCAAAAATCATTACAAAAGCACTTATCCTGTACAACCCTATAAGTCCAGCTTCCTGTACAGCTTCAGATCCAGCGAATCATGTCCGTCAGATATAGAAGATCTTGACCGTAAGATCTGTCCAGCCAAGGATCCAGCTCCCGGTTCACAAACAGGTTCAGTGTCAGACCGGTTCGGTTCAGATCGAACCAGTTCAGTACGGTTCAAAATGAACCAGACCGATACGGCCCAACCAGTTAACTGGACTCGCCACATCAGCAGACGTCCACGTCATCAGTGACATGTCAGCAGACTCTAATGACACGTCAGCGGAATAATCCACATTAGTATGGACACATCATCAATTTTTTCCACGTCAGCGTCACAGTATGCTGACTGTTTTGCCGCGTCAGCTGCCAAATCAGCGCCGTTTGTACGGCACGTCAGCAAGTCATCCCAATCAGCAGTAACACGTCAGCAATTCTGCACAATCATCACTGTCATGTATGCAACATCGCGCGTTTCGTTCAAAGCTTGTTTCGTCAATAACTTCTTCGTTTTAAGTCCGAATTGAGTGATTTTTGGCTCGTTAGAATCGTCTTTCAATTCCCTACAAATGGAAACAAAAAATCCAGTGTTCTAGAAACTTGGATGTGCACTTGGAGCAGTAACATGATCGGGTTCAAGGTTCGTGGACAACGACATGATCGGGTTCGAGGTTCGTGGATAGCGACATGATCGAGAGTTCGAGATGAGGATTGCTTAGACCCTTCAATATTTAGCCTTGCTTCACATCGCAAGGACCTAAAGCCTCACCATGCACGTGAGCACTTAAGTTTTGTTTTCGCAAGCATAAAATCTCTTCTTGCACGCGAGTATGAAAGACTTGCACCTTGGAAAGCATAAAGGCTCTTCTCAACCACCAGCCCAACGCCCGATGTTGGTCCAAAGACTCGTACTCAACACAATCAATACATCCAGCCTTCACGAGCAGCGAGCGCTACAGACTTGTTACGTTGCGAGCAAAAAGCCTTGCCCCAGTCGCAAGCACAATACGTTTCACTTAAGACTCGACTAGCTCTCGAGCATCACAAGTCCACCACGTGGAAAAAAGTCTCTCCTAGCACGTGGGCAATATTTTTTTTTTTTTTTACTTTTCATTTTTTTTTGCAGGTAATTACAGTTGGGGGCGTCTTCGCAATATCTCTACTCACGCTTAGGGGCGAGTTTCATCATCAACGTTCGACGCAAAAGGATAAACAATTTTCGTAACCACCATCAAGTTGGAGGTTAAGAGGGGGCGATGTTTGTACCGTGTATTTTATACACGGTGAGCCCGTAATAAAGCCCGTCTAGCCAGCCAATGACGGAAGATTCTAGAAGTTTCCAGAAGGCTTGTTGCCCAAGTTGCTTGCACATGAAGTTTACATCAAAATTAGGGTTACATAAACTCTATAAATACATGTATCCTAAACCCAAGAATAGAGGGAATATTAGGTTAGCTAACCCGGAGAAAAACACCCTTGTATCAAATACATCAATAAAATACCTCTCCGTTCCTCCGTGGATGTAGGCAACACTTTCCGAACCACGTAAATTCTTGTCTTCTTATTTATTTTTGGTCGTTTTTCTAACCCTGATCATCATCAAATCATCGTGTTTAGTGCCTAGAATTTATTTTGGGTACAAACATTGGCGCCGACTAAGGGGATTCGAGTAAAACGATCGTTTTTTACTAGTGAGAAAAGCCTCGGAAAAATAATGAACGAGATTCCAACAAAAATCAGCAAGAAAATATTAAAAAACAGGGTTCTTACGTAACTGTTGCGAAGGTTGAAGAAACGTTGCAGACAGTTACAGAAACTATTGCGAAGGCAGTAGCTGAAGCTCTGCAGCAGAGTAACAGATATATATGTTGCAGAAATCATTACAAAAGCACTTATCCTGTACAACCCTATAAGTCCAGCTTCCTGTACAACTTCAGATCCAGCGAATCATGTCCGTCAGATATAGAAGATCTTGACCGTAAGATCTGTCCAGCCAAGGATCCAGCTCCCGGTTCACAAACAGGTTCAGTGTCAGACAGGTTTGGTTCAGATCAAACCATTTCAGTACGGTTCAAAACGAACCAGACCGATACGGCCCAACCAGTTGACTGGACTCGCCACGTCAGCAGAAGTCCATGTCATCATTGACATGTCACCAATGACATGTCAGCAGATTCTAATGACACGTCAGCGGAATAATCCACATCATTACACAGTCCAGTCAGCAATGACACATCATCAATTTTTGCCACGTCAACGTCACAGTATGCTGGTTGTTTTGCTGTGTCAGCTGCTACGTCATCGCCGTTCATACGTCACATCAGCAAGTCATCCCAATCAGCAATAACACGTCAGCAATTCTGCACAATCATCACTGCCATGTATGCAACAACGCGCGTTTCGTTCAAAGTTTGCTTCGTCAATAACTTCTTCGTTTTAAGTCCGAATTGAGTGATTTTTGGCTCGTTAGAATCGTCTTTCAATTCCCTACAAATGGAAACAAAAAAAATCCAGTGTTCTAGAAACTTGGATGTGCACTTGGAGCAGTAACATGATCGGGTTCGAGGTTCGTGGACAACGACATGATCGGGTTCGAGGTTCGTGGATAGCGACATGATCGAGAGTTCGAGATGAGGATTGCTTAGACCCTTCAATATTTAGCCTTGCATCACATCGCAAGGACCTAAAGCCTCACCATGCACGTGAGCACTTAAGTTTTGCTTTCGCAAGCATAAAATCTCTTCTTGCACGCGAGTATGAAAGACTTGCACCTTGGCAAGCATAAAGGCTCTTCTCAACCACCAGCCCAACGCCCGATGTTGGTCCAAAGACTCGTACTCAACACAATCAATACATCCAGCCTTCACGAGCAGCGAGCGCTACAGACTTGTTACGTTGCGAGCAAAAAGCCTTGCCCCAGTCGCAAGCACATTACGTTTCACTTAAGACTCGACTAGCTCTCGAGCATCACAAGTCCACCACGTGGAAAAAAGTCTCTCCTAGCACGTGGGCAATATTTTTTTTTTTTTTTTACTTTTCATTTTTTTTTTGCAGGTAATTACAGTTGGGGGCGTCTTCGCAATATCTCTACTCACGCTTAGGGGCGAGTTTCATCATCAACGTTCGACGGAAAAGGATAAACAATTTTCGTAACCACCATCAAGTTGGAGGTTAAGAGGGGGCGATGTTTGTACCGTGTATTTTATACACGGTGAGCCCGTAATAAAGCCCGTCTAGCCAGCCAATGACGGAAGATTCTAGAAGTTTCCAGAAGGCTTGTTGCCCAAGTTGCTTGCACATGAAGTTTACGTCAAAATTAGGGTTACATAAACTCTATAAATACATGTATCCTAAACCCAAGAATAGAGGGAATATTAGGTTAGCTAACCCGGAGAAAAACACCCTTGTATCAAATACATCAATAAAATACCTCTCCGTTCCTCCGTGGATGTAGGCAACACTTTCCGAACCACGTAAATTCTTGTCTTCTTATTTATTTTTGGTCGTTTTTCTAACCCTGATCATCATCAAATCATCGTGTTTAGTGCCTAGAATTTATTTTGGGTACAAACATTGGCGCCGACTAAGGGGATTCGAGTAAAACGATCGTTTTTTACTAGTGAGAAAAGCCTCGGAAAAATAATGAACGAGATTCCAACAAAAATCAGCAAGAAAAAATTAAAAAATAGGGTTCTTACGTAACTGTTGCGAAGGTTGAAGAAACGTTGCAGACAGTTACAGAAACTGTTGCGAAGGCAGTAGCTGAAGCTCTGCAGCAGAGTAACAGATATATATGTTGCAGAAATCATTACAAAAGCACTTATCCTGTACAACCCTATAAGTCCAGCTTCCTGTACAGCTTCAGATCCAGCGAATCATGTCCGTCAGATATAGAAGATCTTGACCGTAAGATCTGTCCAGCCAAGGATCCAGCTCCCGGTTCACAAACAGGTTCAGTGTCAGACAGGTTTGGTTCAGATCAAACCATTTCAGTACGGTTCAAAACGAACCAGACCGATACGGCCCAACCAGTTGACTGGCCTCGCCACGTCAGCAGAAGTCCATGTCATCATTGACATGTCAGCAGATTCTAATGACACGTCAGCGGAATAATCCACATCAGTACACAGTCCAGTCAGCAATGACACATCATCAATTTTTGCCACGTCAACGTCACAGTATGATGGTTGTTTTGCTGTGTCAGCTGCTACGTCAGCGCCGTTCATACGTCACATCAGCAAGTCATCCCAATCAGCAATAACACGTCAGCAATTCTGCACAATCATCACTGCCATGTATGCAACAACGCGCGTTTCGTTCAAAGTTTGCTTCGTCAATAACTTCTTCGTTTTAAGTCCGAATTGAGTGATTTTTGGCTCGTTAGAATCGTCTTTCAATTCCCTACAAATGGAAACAAAAAATCCAGTGTTCTAGAAACTTGGATGTGCACTTGGAGCAGTAACATGATCGGGTTCGAGGTTCGTGGACAACGACATGATCGGGTTCGAGGTTCGTGGATAGCGACATGATCGAGAGTTCTAGATGAGGATTGCTTAGACCCTTCAATATTTAGCCTTGCATCACATCGCAAGGACCTAAAGCCTCACCTTGCACGTGAGCACTTAAGTTTTGCTTTCGCAAGCATAAAATCTCTTCTTGCACGCGAGTATGAAAGACTTGCACCTTGGCAAGCATAAAGGCTCTTCTCAACCACCATCCCAACGCCCGATGTTGGTCCAAAGACTCGTACTCAACACAATCAATACATCCAGCCTTCACGAGCAGCGAGCGCTACAGACTTGTTACGTTGCGAGCAAAAAGCCTTGCCCCAGTCGCAAGCACATTACGTTTCACTTAAGACTCGACTAGCTCTCGAGTATCACAAGTCCACAACGTTGCAAAAAGTCTCGCCTAGCACGTGAGCAATATTATTTTATTTTTTTACTTTTCAATTTTTTTTGCAGGTAATTACAGCTGGGGGCGTCTTCGCAATATCTATACTCACGCTTGGGGGAGAGTTTCATCATCAACGTTCGACGCAAAAGGATAAAAAAATTTCTTAACCACCAACAAGTTGGAGGTTAAGAGGGGGCGATGTTTGTACCGTGTATTTTATACACGGTGAGCCCGTAATCAATCCCGTCTAGCCATCCCATGACGGAAGATTCTAGAAGTTTCCAGAAGGCTTGTTTCCCAAGTTGCTTGTACATGAAGTTTACATCAAAATTAGGGTTACATAAACTCTATAAATACATGTATCCTAAACCCAAGAATATAGGGAATATTAGGTTAGCTAACCCGGAGAAATACACCCTTGTATCAAATACATCAATAAAATACCTCTCCGTTCCTCCGTGGATGTAGGTAACACTTTCCGAACCACGTAAATTCTTGTCTTCTTATATATTTTTGATCGTTTTTCTAACCCTAATGATTATCAAATCATCGTGTTTAGTGCCTAGAATTTATTTTGGGTACAAACATTGGCGCCGACTAAGGGGATTCGAGTAAAACGATCGTGTTTTACTAGTGAGAGAAGCCTCGGAAAAATCATGAACGAGATTCCAACAAAAATCAGCAAGAAAAAATAAAAAAATAGGGTTCTTACGTAACTGTTGCGAAGGTTGAAGAAACGTTGCAAACAGTTACAGAAACCGTTGCGAAGGAAGTAGCAGAAGATTTGCAGCACAGTAAAAGATATAAATGTTGCAGAAATCATTACAAAAGCACTTATCCTGTACAAACCTATAAGTCCAGCTTCCTGTACAGCTTCAGATCCAGCGAATCATGTCCGTCAGATATAGAAGATCTTGACCGTAAGATCTGTCCAGCCAAGGATCCAGCTCCCAGTTCACAAACAGGTTCAGTGTCAGACCGGTTCGGTTCAGATCGAACCAGTTCAGTACGGTTCAAAACGAACCAAACCGATACGGCCCAACCGGTTGACTGGACTCGCCACGTCAGCAGTGACATGTCAGCAGATTCTAATGACACGTCAGCGGAATAATCCACATCAGCACACAGTCCAGTCAACAACGACACATCATCAATTTTTGCCACGTCAGCGTCACAG
>NC_039365.1:46692349-46692507 GCF_003573695.1 Papaver somniferum
AACCACGTAAATTCTTGTCTTCTTATATATTTTTGATCGTTTTTCTAACCCTAATGATTATCAAATCATCGTGTTTAGTGCCTAGAATTTATTTTGGGTACAAACATTGGCGCCGACTAAGGGGATTCGAGTAAAACGATCGTGTTTTACTAGTGAGA